>NC_069138.1:22715953-22933453 GCF_026914265.1 Mya arenaria
CCCCTGCTACCCAAACAACCGAGTCTTCAAACAGCGGCGTCACCATCGGCATTATTATTGCTGCGGTCCTTTTCTTATTACTGATAATTGGAGCTCTCCTCTTCTATTTCTGCGTTTACAAGCGGGACCCCAATGCTGGGAAACCCATTGTGGAGAATACGAAGCCTCGATTTGAAGGTCAGTGCGGTTTAATGGTTGTATTCTAGAAAAATGACAGTAAATGAAGTAGCACAAAAGGTTAATTATTAAATAATTAAGCCATTCAGCAGCATTGTCTTTTACTGAAATGTTCTAAAATAAGATCACTCTAAGTTTTATAGGGGCTTTAATAGGTTGATGCAAAAAGAAAATGTTTTAATTATAATGCATAATTATGTATAAATTATTTCATTTAAAAAAATGCATACGATTTGTGTATAAATGAAATCTATTAACAATATTTTGGCGTTTTTGTGTAATTTATGGGCACGTTATTAAATAAAAGTTATTTGTTTTTATCGGAAACCATATACATTTGAAATTTGTATTTTTTGTTCCAATCATTAAAGTCAAATGAGTTAAATATAATAATGCACTTAAATGCGCCTTTAACCTTTCCAAAATATTATCTGTAGTGTTTAATTTTGTGCAAATACAGATATAGCTTACATGTGTGCATAAAGATAAAGTATGTTAATGACAGTTGAACACGTAAATATACAATAGCCAAATGACCCACATACCCAAGATGAATACATTTAGCCAGTTGGACATTTCTTTTCAATAAAAAGTATGACATAAACCGCTACGCTATTTTAGAGCCCATAGAAATAGTTGACTTTGACGAGGAGTATATGTCAAAGACAAGTGACAAAAAGATCCGAATCGAAGCAAATGAAGATGGCGAAAATGATAGTCTTCCTCCGGACTATGAAGAACTATAGATTAAGAGGCCAGGAAATAAACACAGAGGAAGAACATTAGTCGTGTTTGAGTTTAATACACATAGCAACGCATTGGTTGCAGAGTTAGCCAGTGTGTGTATACCACATGATATTACGTCATATATGCTACGTCAGAAGGCAACATTTTGCTTAAAATGAATACAAAGATAACTTTTCTTTTACTAATACCATTTTCAATAAAACAAAGGGCAGTCTATGCCGCTTAAGGTGCCCCGCCTTTGTTTTATTACCGGAGTTTGATAACGTGATTAGTTTTATCAAACACTTCGACAAACCTGTTTAATTATGTTTTGACAGTACTCCGTCAGACGGCCGTATTGAGAAAAGCTGTGTCAAAGTGTTTTAAGAAACTATACTCTCAATCAAACTCTGGTAAAAGGCCGAATGCGGGGCTCCCTAAGCGGCGTAGACTGTACTATATGCCATTTAAAATGGTGAAGAAATAGCTAATTATCTTTGTTTTAAGTTTGCATTCGAAGCATAATATTACCTTCCCATGTAGCATTTATGACTCGCTTTGTCACGTGTTTTACACACACTGTTAGCTGGGATAGTGTGGCGGGGTTTAGAAAAAAGGCTTGTGCTGTGCATTAGTATTTTGACCGAAGTCAGTTTGACTTGTTAATATATTTTACTGTTTTTTTTTAGAATAAAATAACTCTAGCGATCATTTTGTTCAGTTTTATTTCTTTATCAGCATTTCACATTTCATTGCATTCAATTGGAATCTTCTTTAGTTCCTGTAGTTTGCAGTGTTGCTTGGTTGGGGTACCATTTGTGTGTTGTCTTTGGCTTTTTGACACATATACCCCAACTATGCACGTGCAAAAACTACCTTCCTGAACTGATGGAGCGAAAGTAGAATTTGCTTTCCTCGTTGAATGGTGGTATGGCGGAACTGCGCTTCTAGAAAACATATAAACAAGTAAAATCAGTTGTAAAATTAAAGAAAATGCATATATGTATTAAGTCTAAAATGAAATCAAAAGCATGTGTGTTTTCTCGCGTCAATCGTATCTATAAATCCTAGTTAAGTGAACTTATGTAAACTTGCAGAGAGTAACAAATACGTGAATTTCAACACAAGACAAAATATTGGTAAGTAATGTATTCTAAAATATTCTAGAATTCGTTTGCTTGTTCATAACTAACTTATCGTGTTTTGTTTCAGATCCTGACAAAGAAGATGAACTGATAGACATGGAAGTTGACACAGCAAGATCAACTCCGTTGACAAGAGATGAAATCACATTCGATGCCGTCAGCCCGAGTATTATTTCAAACGGCAAGATTGGAAACGGTCACGCCAAAAGTTTGAGTCCAGATGGATTGTTCAGTACTCACAATACTAGCTCTATGCAGGACTCAGGTATTGCGTTGACTGATAAATCCATTGGCGAGAGGCCGACACCCCGAATTGGAATTAATCCGTCCAAAGAATCAATGGTCATTTTTAATGGTGACCAAAAGGTGATTTCTGGGAATGATACTAGAATTGTGCCGAACACTAACCCAAACCCAAGAGTATTTCACATGGAGAATTTCATACGAGGGGAAGGGCCTCTGACTATTGAGGGATTGGACGAAGAGGATGATAGTGTCGGAGAACTCACTTCAAGGGAAAACTACCCATACCCCTCACTTCCAAGAGAGAAATCAAACCTTATGCCCCCTATAGAAACTAGCGACCCGGAAAAGAATAAAGACAAATCCTAGATAAATAAAAATGCGTATTTATGTTGTGAGTGAATTGTTCGTCGATGGTACATTTGTATAACATAATTAGTATATACATTCAAAACCCATTGCTTCGATATCGCTTGGCTCGATTTCCTCGATGGCTCGAACTTAGTGTCAAGGACCAGGTTTGTTTACTCTTTGTAAGCCAACCCGCTTTTGGCCGGACCCTGGGATAGCGAGCCAATGGGTTTCGACTGCATCTACGTGATCTGGCTCCAAAATCTTGAACAAAGCCCTTAAAACAAGATCAACCTACGCAATATGTTTAGGTTATGATATAAATCAAGCATCATTGAAAAAGTTTAATCTTTTAAAAGAATTAAAGGTTATAACGATTAAATATAGTTTGTTTTATAAAATCAAATTTAAGTGAGTAAATTATTCAAGAGTGTTACGCTCGAATTTATTTTGAGAAATTTGGGCCTTCTTACTTCATTTTATTTTTATTTTTGTCATCTAAAACTGTGATACATATTCGTATATACTCGTTATTGTATTAGGACTTGTTATATTGAAAAATGAATAAAAGTGTAATATGCATTATGAGAATAGTTAAGTTCAAGATGTAATTGTTAGATAGTTCATGCATGTTTTGTGTCATATATCATTGCCACCACCACCACAAAAACGTATACGTCATATGTAAAAACACAGCTTGTTTGACGCAAATCATTATTGTTCTCATTGAATATACGATCATTTTTTGCTTGTGTGACTATAGGATTGCTCGACTCCGTCCGTCTTCCGTCGCACTGCATGTCCGGTTAATTTCTTAATCATGCATGAACCGATTTAAAAAACCACAATAGTTAACCACATCAAGACGATGTGTGGCGGTCAAGACCAAGGACTGTGGCTCCGCGGCAGGGTCACAATGCCTCTTTGGACATTTTCTGTACGTAACGTGTAGTGATTGTGTCGTTTGTGCTGACTCATAACTTCTAAGATGATAACTGAATTTTAGTTCCGTACTGGGTCATGTGGGTTAGTGAAGTAATTGCCTCAAACTTTGGTCAAATGTTCAACGAATCAAGTCGAAATGCAGAACCAAGGTTCTAGGTGCATAAGTTCAAGGTCAAGGTCACCATTTAAAAACAGCAGCCAATTGTACAAAACTATTGTATTCTTTAGTTTGGTCAAAGCTTACCAAAATGATTACCCAATAATATGTATGTGCAATTTGGCCGAAATATGACATATAGACAACTTGGCCAATGTCTATACACTTGGCTGCACGAGACGACGTTGGATTTTTATCACATCGTCGCCTTCCATAATGTAACTTCGGATTCACGTCGGAGCCTCGACGTTGTACGTGCTTATAATATATGTCATGTGTTTCCGGTCCTGATAGAAAAATCCGACCCGAGAGCATATTGTTGCCAGATAACGAGGCTTGCCTAGTTACCGGCTGCGCAGTGTGCTCTAGGGTCGGACACACATCTTTGTTACTTTTTAAACGATACCTTAATTCACGTTTTAAGAAAAATATGGCATAGAAAAACGCATGTTTGTACTTTGCACCACAAAGCGCATGCGATGATGTTTACTGACGTCAGGACGCGCGGTATTTTTTATTCACTGAAAACGTCAAAATGTCTCTTCAGTAAAACGTCTTTTTTGGGTTATTTTGTTTTGTTTTGAAGCTATATTTTTATTAAGTTAATGTTTATGATAACCACTATTGAAATAGCGCGTGACTCATCTAGCATGGTACCAGATTAGTAATATCTGTCATGTGTTTCCGGTCCGGAAGAAGAAAATCCGACCCGAGGGCACCTGCGTTGCCAGGTAATGAGCCTTACCGATTTTGTCCATCCGGACCGGTCACACAGTATTCATATTTTAATCGAATACCTTAAATTGACATGACGCCGATACCCATTTGTAAGGGCCCTCCGACATGTACGAAGAAGCAGACGATAATAATGCAGAAGTAATACTTGACAAGTATATGAAAAAATAAATACAAAAAAAAGCATGAAACGTGGTAAAACGTAAAAATAAAATTGAAAAATTAAAAAAGTGCATTATTACTTATTGAATGCAATGAATAATTCAGAAAGAAATAATTTTAATATAAAAACTTTAAAAGAATTTATTTCTAAATAACTTGGACTTTTGTTACATTTGAAAGGCAGACTGTATTTTACGCAGGATTTTAAAACTCAAAAAGGCGAAACAAAACGTGTATTTATTTCCTTAACGAAAGTCAACAAAAACGACTTTTGTTCAAATTGCAAAACTCAATACAACGGATTTCGCTGTTTTTCTTCCTTTCCGCTGAAGTTGAATGCATTATTATTGATTTAATTACTTTAATGATTCTCTCAAAGTATTAATATCCATATTAAATGAAATGCAAAACTGTTCTAACAAGCAGCTTTGAAATAACAAATGATCAAAGTAAAAATAAAAGAATGACAGAGAAAAAAGCATTTGTACATTTCACCAAAATGCGCGTGCAACGATGTTTACTAACTTCATGATGCGCAGTAGTTTTTATTCACTGCATACGCCCAGAAGTTCCTTCAATATCGCGTCTTTTAAAGGTTATTTTGTTTGGGTTAGAAAGTATATTTTAGTAAAGTTAATGTATATGGAAAATAAAAAGAATATTGCGTCACAGCGCGTGACTCATTTAGCATGAGGGTACCAGATATAATTTTCCAGCCCGGCTGAATTCACCGGTAACGCCTACCAGGTTTGCTAGAAAAGAGGTCTGACAGTATACAGTGTGTGTATACCACGTGATAAATTGCGTCATAAATTCTACGTCGGAAGGCAATATTTTGCTTCGAATGAAGACTTTGAACAAAGATAACTTTCACAATTTTAAATGAAACAGCGCAGTCTACGACACTTACGGAGCCCCGCCTTTGGTCTTTTACCAGAGTATGAGTGAGAGTTTAGTTTCTTAAAACACTTCGACAGACCTTTTCACTATACGGCCGTCTGATGTAGCACTGTCAAAACAGTATTTTGAAAACAGGTTTGTCGAAGTGTTTGATGAAACTAATCACCTTATCAAACTCCGGTAATAAATCGAAGGCGGGGCTCTTTAAGCGCCATAGACTGCCCCTTGTTTCATTATAAATGGTGTTGTAAAAGAAAAGTTATCTTTGATTTATGTCTTTATTTTAAGCAAAATGTTGCCTTCTGATGTAGCATATATGACGTAATTTATCACGTGGTATACACACACTGAGTATATATCAATGTTGGGTCTGGATCAGACACGACGTAAACGTGTTCATATTGTTTTATAATTGTTTATTTTTTATATTTACCTCTAAATATAGAGGCTCACCTCTATTTTATAGTAGAGTTGCATCTCTTTGTTTCAAAACTGACATTCTTTATATAAAGGTGCATCTCTTAGTAAGATAAAGGTCTACCTTTAGGGTACACTTGCGAACTGATACTCACTCAAAAATACGATGGCTGGTAGCTAAACATTTCGTTGGTACAAAGAGGTGGTAAAAATGAGGTACGAGAATTTCACACCGCCTTCTTGTTGAATTTTCGTACGAATGTGACATACATGTGTGTAATACGTACGAATGTGTCACACGTATGATATATTCGTGTATGTAAAAATTACGGTTTAGCATTGCACAATCCAGAGAAATTTACTGTATACAGAGTCCGAACGTCTGTTTAAAGTTTGGCAATATGTTCTTCTATATATATAGATATGCTGAAATGCAAATTACGGCAATAGATTGATAAACATGCAAATCAGCTTTTATAAATGACACAAAATACAAATACTTGTTAGATATTACTGATGCAGACCTTGAACTATGATGCACACAAGATACTAGATCATCGTACAAAAGCACACTCTTTTCCCACTATTATAAATCAGGTACAATTTACGATTCTTATCGATGATATAAATTAAAGGGGTGATTTTCTTCCTTCCTTTCACATTCTTATACAATATCTCAACAATCCATTACCTAATGTTTATGTTAACACTATAAATACTCATCTCCAGCCTTTAATACAATTAATATCAATTATATCAACATTCAATTTACATAATATTCAAAGACTATTTTAATCTGTGTTATGGTAATTTATATGTAAGGAAATAGGTTTATGATTGATTTTCGTTGTTATCAAACAATATTGTCATGAACTCATAAAAGTAGTTTAGAATTTATAACATTTGACGTTAAATTGATATTCTCATTTTCACCTAAATTCAAAGTGATGTGTTAAACTTATTAAGATGATTCTCCGCGTCAAATGTTTTACAATCTATTGTATTTCATATGAAGAGAATGATTCAAATGATTAATAACCACAGCTTTTAGAATGGGGAAATGTACAATGAAATATGGTATTTTAATTTGATCAGGGTATCGGGGGGGGGGGGGGTCCCAAAGAACACGAGCAATACATGGTATCAATGGGTTAATAGGGGCTCGAAGTCATCCCTAAGTAAATGTTGAGATATTTTAGTCTGGAATATGCATTCAAGTGCATTATTTCCTTATTGTTCCTCAGTTATTGATATAAAAAAGTAAATGTTTAACAATCTTAGACCCGACGCGCGCCCCCGTCTACAGCCACAAGTGCTTAAACGTTTTTGATTAAACATCATTTTTAGTACAATTTTCTTTTACTATCGTCTAATACCACATGTTCAAAATACCCATATGTTTATTACGTATCTGGTACGGCAATGTTTTGCTTTAATTCTGAACCGGAACAGGAATACCCAATACAACGTGTTTGTTTTCTAATCCTTCAGGTTTTTCTTCTTTGATTTCCTTTTGGTTCTGCGCCCGAATTCATTCGTGATCTCCAACGTTAGTAGCGCCAACACCGAATTCCTTTTTATCGCTAAGTTTTCATACACGCAATGTTCTTTGGGGTCTGCACTATGGCTATGCTTGCTAGTTGCAATCTTTGGCTTTTTCGTCGGAGACGGACTCTTTCCATTATTCGTGCGAGGAGGAGGTGGAAGATCGAGTGCACAGTTTTCATAAGAAGGATTGCTCACCACCATTAACGTTGAGGTTGAAGCAGTTACCTTCTCTGACTTTCGTGTAGATATTTCATCGTAATGTTGACTGGAGCTGCGTTTACGATCTTTGCTGGCCAACTCATATGTGTGGGCTGATGTCGGAGTTGATACAGCGTTTTGTGATATGCCGCGTCTTGCTTGTCTGTAGGATAGTTGCTCTATTCGTCGGAGCTTGCAGTAAAAGCAGCCCAAAAGTACGGCTAGGTCGAGAAATACAACTGCAGCGCCGACAGACACCCAAATAAAGAGTGAATTGGGTTCATCAGGTTCCCCTATAAGAATATCATAATGTTAAACAATACAAATAATGAACAAAATAACATTGTGAATGAGTTTAAAGGGCTAAATAGCTGCTGTAAAGACATACATTTTTTTTAAATATAATGATAAAACGGATATCAGAACATAATGAACATAATGAAAATATCTCGCCAACAGTAGTTTCGAACCAGGGTACTCTAGATCTGCAGTCGAGTACCATATTCATTACATCATTTTAAGGAGTTGATTTTGAATAAAATATACACACAAAATTCTGGCGTAATTTGTCAACATTTAAACAAACGTTGCAAACATTTGAATGCTTATTTTTATCGTTTGGGTCGTTGGAACATTATTAAGAATAAGGGAAATTTATTTCAATCTGCTCTTCACTTTTATTTTTAAATTTAAACAAATAGACTGGCCCGAAAAGAGAGCGATGCTTTAAAGTGCAAACAAACACCGAATACAATATCTTAATTGAAGTATTCCATTGAATACAGTTCTTTGTATGTTCTCCTTTACATAAACGTCTTATGTGCAACGCCTTTGTATCTTTTTAACCATTATATTAATAACTAAACCTTTAGATTCTACGTGTTTGTGCTATGCTCCCTGCATATATGCAATACTATTTGCCAAAGAGTTTACCTCCGGATCCATCCATTGGAGACACAGTCGTTTGATTCATATTGCCAACAACTAACAGTTAAAACGGAGCAGCACAGAAAAAAATCTATCCAATAGGGTCCAGTCTCGTAGCGAATATGACCTCAAAGCCGTTACCACAAACCAGTTTAAGTGTTTACTTTACACTTTGTTTTAATTATTCCCCAAAAAGAACTGAAAGTTCGCTATTTTATTGCTTTCGGTCGAGCTGGAAGTTAATTAAGTACATTTATGTGATTTTGACTGCTTTGTGACACGTACTTCTAATGACCATATTATTTTGGTCGCAGTTTAAAGTTTGGTGTGTAGATAAAGAACATGTTAGTATAATGAAAACGATACTATTATAATCCACTATTGACTAAAAAGAAAGAAACAATGAAATGAAGATTTGCGTTTTTGTCACGTAAGTCTGAACACAGACTTAATATTGTTCGTAATTATGGACCAAGGCATCCACATTTAGCAAGATATATGTATTACATTTTACGTCCGAGTTGATTTGAAATTGAGAGCAAATTATGTACGTTTTTGCCATTCATTTCACATATATGTAATCTTACAAGTAAACCTTTTTGAAATTAAAACTAAACATACATGGGATCACCATGCATCAAAATATAGCTTTAATGTAAATGAACGTGTCCTTAAAGGCCTAGTTTAAACCTTCCTTAAGTGACCCCCCCCCCCAAAAAAAAATCAATAAATAAAAAAAAAACCTGTGTACAGTACACAACTTATTTGTATAGATCTTAATCTACTTTCCCTGATCACTCTTATCAGATCTCCAATCTGAGTATCCTGCTGTGCAGTCTTGGAGGTTTCATTATAGAAATGGACCCTAAATGGCAGTGAGTCAATAAACGAATACACAAGAAATTGGCCCCTACTTTGACATCAGTGCAATAAGCAGGAGATGCACAGCAGGGGATTACCATGCCAAAAATTCCTTATACTGGTCATTTAACTAACTTATATGTGAGTCGGATCTCTTAAATGGTTGAGAGTAAAATCAATTGTATGTTTGGCTATCAGACATATCGGCCCAATACCAAGAAGGCCCCTAGAAACATAAGGGATCGGAAAGTCTCTGTTTTAAATCAGTAAGGGGCCGAAAAGTTTCGAGCTACTATTTTAAAGGGTCCGAAATGGCAGGGCCGCAATGTCCCTCGGGTCGATTTGGTAGTAGGCCGATTTGTCTCGCTACCATCTGCATTGCTTATAATAGTGTTCTGTTTCGGCCAGTCTTGCATTTCAAAGAGAGGTTTCGCAATATCTGTCCCTTTTTCTAAAGTAATCGAGTCTATATTTTACCAGTCAATATACAACAAAAAAACGATCGCAAACAAAAATCCAAATGAACATGATCTATAGGAATGTTGACAGGTATTTAACTTGAACAGTACACCCACAATATGCCGGTCACAGTCGCTGTTTCAAATTGTAGGGGTTAAATATGATGTATAGCACACGATAGTTTCCTCACTTTTCCGAAATAGCTCATGAACATTTTTAAGCATCGTTGGTATTTAAAACGTCTGGGAATGAATTTCTTAAAATTCCTTCTTGTTATCGTAGTTTTTTCATCAATTTCAACGTGCAGGCTAAACTATGTCAAAGACGTGATTTCAAAAGAAAATCATTTATTTGAATTTGGATAGATTTATTTACATTTCTGAGAGTATGGACATTTCAAGGAAGTTTTACACTGAGTTATGGCATACTGTACGTGTAATACAAATTATCAAATTTGAATTCATGGAAAAATTGTGGAAGCAATTTGATTTATTTCCCCAAAATACCCTAACCATTTTAGTTTCACAATATTTCAAAGTGACACCCGTTTTTAAGATCAATACAAACACATGTATAACAAACATACATTTTGAGTGATAAACCTTTATCTATTACAGCATGAATAATGCATTTATAGAAAATATTAATTACTGATGATAAAATTGTAGCCATGTATTTAATAGCTGAAAACGCACAAATGATAATAACAAACATACATTTTGAGTGATAAACCTTTATCTATTACAGCATGAATAATGCATTTATAGAAAATATTAATTACTGATGATAAAATTGTAGCCATGTATTTAATAGCTGAAAACGCACAAATGATAAATGACTGGTGGGTGGGTGGGTAAATATTTACACTTATCACTTATCTTCTCATAAGGTAGAAATACCGTATTTTCTGGACCTTTCTTTCAAATTAAACACGACATCCTTCATAAGAACCATTGTTTTCGATATGTATTCATCCTTTTCGGTAAATCAACACAATTGCATTAATTGTGGTACATCTTATTTAGGAGTGCATCTTTCAAATCAAAATGAATTTTATGTAGATTGTAACCGATGCATAATTGAAAATGTGTATGTTTATGTTATAGTGCATTTTATGGTAGCACACCCCTGGGCACCATTTCAAACTATGATCAGCTTGATAATTTCTTAATGTGTCTCATTTCCAGGATTCAAAAACAAAATTTAAAAGAAATTTAACGTCAAATAACAATTGAATTACCCTACCCACTTTTCAGAATTGTCGATAAAAACGACATCACCCGAGAGACAAGACAAATCCTTTGTTTCATTTATTGTTCAACAGTTTGGTAATATTTTGGTATCAGAGTAGCAAGAAATATATTTGCTTTTAGAAATAATACATTATTGATCACATCATAAACATAACAAATATAATCCTACTGTACTGAAATAGCCATATGGTATTTCAATTTTTACATACTGTTTTGACCGCGTAAAATTGGAATATCGACGTTTAAAAGAAAATTCAACAAGTTCTAGAAATACTCATGACCTATTCTTTATTAATAATAATCTTTAATCGTTTGGGAACATAATGCCAAAAAAATCAAAATATTTTACCGTCTCATTTAAAAAAATAAATAAAGTTTGTAAATCCCAACCACCTACTTCAACTGTGCCTGCAAGTTATAAAATCTTCACAGAAGCTAATAATTTATGTGTAGGAATGTATTTAATTACTTTTTAATGAAAATACAATATTAACTTCTGTAAAAAAAAATGTTAGCTAATGAAAATAAAGAAGAAAACATTGTGTGCTTCTGGCTGGATTCGAACCTCTACCTTAAAACCCTCAAAGGATTTGTAGTCCTGTGCCTTACAACATAGTCATTACAATTTTCAAGTGGATGTTTTCATTAGGGGTGTGCTACCTTAAGACTTTTAACACATTCATACAACGATATATAATAATAATTTAATGTTTCTAATGATGTATCACCATTTCAAGTTTATCTATAGAGTATATTTCCAATAACAGATATATCTGAATTTAGAATTTGACGATCTGTTTACTGTTAAATTTACGGTAAAGGGACTCTGTCATGATTTGTAAAATGCACTTTTTTCGAAAAAAAGATTCATTAAAAATATTGTAGAAAATCAGTAGGAGTGTTAAAACTAATTAAGATATTGACAGATAAATTCACCCTTCGACAAATGGTATTTCTGCTCAAAGTGTGTCTTTGAAGACAACATTTGGAAAAAAAACTGCTAGCAACGCGATTCGCCAAAGATATATTGTGTGATTGGTTGATTATATTATCACATGATGTTAACAATGTTTTCGATAAAGGTTAAATTATCCATCATATTTTGTTTCAATTCTTGCGGCCGAGTGGATAAGGCGTTGGTTTTCTTTGGTTTTCTTGATCTGAAACCATATAATTTCCTTTTTTTCATTAAAGTCAAATGAGTTAAATATAATAATGCACTTAAATGCGCCTTTAACCTTTCCAAAATATTATCTGTAGTGTTTAATTTTGTGCAAATACAGATATAGCTTACATGTGTGCATAAAGATAAAGTATGTTAATGACAGTTGAACACGTAAATATACAATAGCCAAATGACCCACATACCCAAGATGAATACATTTAGCCAGTTGGACATTTCTTTTAAATAAAAAAGTATGGTATCAGCCGCTACGCTATTTTAGAGCCCATAGAAATAGTTGACTTTGACGAGGAGTATATGTCAAAGACAAGTGACAAAAAGATTCGAATCGAAGCAAATGAAGATGGCGAAAATGATAGTCTTCCTCCGGACTATGAAGAACTATAGATTAAGAGACCAGGACATAAAGACAGAGGAAGAACATTAGTCGTGTTTGAGTTTAATACACATAGCAACGCATTGGTTGCAGAGTTAGCTGGGATAGTGTGGTGGGGTTTTGAAAAAACAGATTGTGCTGTGCACTAGTATTTTGACCGAAGTCAGTTCGAATTGTCAAAACATTATTATTGTGTTTTGAATTAAAGAACTCTAGCGATTCTTGTGTTCTGTTTTATTTCCGTGATCAGCATTTCACATTTCATTGAATTCAATTGGAATCTTCTTTAGTTCCTGTAGTTTACACTGCTGCATGGCTGGGGTACCATTTGTGTGTTGTCTTTGGCTTTTGGACACATATACCCCAACCATGTACGTGCAAAGACTACCTTCCTTTAACTGATGGAGCGAACATTTTCCTTCAATTTGTCATTCCTCGTTTAATGGCGGTATGGTGGTACTCTGTTACTAGAAAACATATAAATAAGTAAAATCAATTGTAAAATTAAAGACACGGCATACTAGTATATGTATTAAGTGTAAGAGAGAAAGAAAACTCGTGTATGCATTTTCGCGCCACTCGTATTTATAAATCCTTTAGTGAAGTGAACTTATCTAAACATGCAGGGGGTAACAATTTCAACACAAGACAAAATATCGGTAAGTAATGTATTCTAAAATATTCTAGAATTCGTTTGCTTGTTCATAACTAACTTATCGTGTTTTGTTTCAGATCCTGACAAAGAAGATGAATTGATATACATGGAAGTTGACACAGCAAGATCAACTCCGTTGACAAGAGATGAAATCACATTCGACGCTGTCAGCCCGAGTATTATTTCAAACGGCAAGATTGGAAACGGTCACGCCAAAAGTTTAAGTCAAGATGGATTATTCAGTACTCACTAGCTCAATGCAAGACTCGGGTATTGCGTTGACTGAGAAATCCATTGGCGAAAGGCCGACACCCCGAATCGGAAATCCGTCCAAAGAATCAATGGTCATTTTTAATGGTGACCAAAAGGTGATTTCTGGAAATGATACTAGAATTGTGTCAAACACTAACCCAAACCCAAGAGTATTTCACATGGAGAATTTCATTTCCGATGGGAAGGGCCTCTGACTAATGAGGGATTGGACGAAGAAGATGATAATGTCGGAGAACTCTCTTCAAGGGAAAACTACCCTTACCCCTCACTTCCTAGAGAGAAATCAAACCTTATGCCCCCTATCGAAACTAGCGACCCGGAAAAGAATAAAGACAAATCCTAGATAAATACAATGCGTAATTTTAATGTGAGTGAATTGTTCGTCGATGGTACATTTGATAGCATCAATTGTATTTACTACTCAGGGCTTAAACATATAAACCCCAGAGGGAAGGCACTTTTACATTATGCCCCCACCCCCCTAAAGAAGCAAATTAACCCTTTTGGAGTCCACATAAGCGAAAAAAGACATCCATCCATATACAATTTAAATAATTGCCCCCCCCCCCCCCCGGGGTTATATGTTTTACTGGAATAGCCCTTAATGGAACTGGCTCCAAGTTCTTGAGCAAATTCCTTATAACAGGATCAACCTTGGCATAGTATACAGGTATATATTATGATATATCAAGACTCCGTTTAAAGACTTTTAACTTTTCAAAGAATTAAAGGTTATACGATGAAATATATTTTGTTTTATAAAATCAAATTAAAGTGAGTAAATACGAAGCTATTTTAAATGAGATATTCAAAAGTGTTTAGCACGATGTTTTTTGAGAAATTGGGTCTTTCTTTTATTTTTCATTTAAGTGACATTTTTTCTCATCTAAAACTGTGATGTTTATTCGTATGTACATTATTGTATCAAGAAATGTTATTTTGAAAAATTAATAAAATTGTAATGAACGTTGTGGGTATAGTTAAGTTCGAGATGTATTTGTTAGATAGTTCATGCATGTGCTGTGTGATATAGCAGGATCATTCATGTATGTCATATATCATTGTGTATCTCACCCCCCCCCCCACGCTCCCCAAAGCAAAAATGTATACGTCATATGTCAAAAAAGAAAGAAAAAATCATACGTAAAATATTGTTTACACCAATTAGTACTCAACCTTTCGACATTGATACTGCATGTGTGTAGTAGAAGTTCCATGTTGCATTAATGGTTGCTTTTGTGACTATAGGATTACTCGACTCCGTCCCTCTGTCCGTCGCACTGCATGTCCGGTTATTTACTTAATGATACATGAACCGATTTTAAAAAACGTACCACAAGCGTTAACCACATCAAGAAAATGTGTGGCGGTCAAGACCAAGGACTATGGCTCAGCGACAGGGTCACAATGCCTTTTTGGACATTTTCAGTTTGTAACTTGTGTTGATTGTGTCGTTTGTGTTGACTCATAACTTCTAACATGATTTTTAGTTCCCTACTGGGTAAGTGAAGTATTTGCCTCAATCTTTGGCCAAATGTTCAACGAACCAAATCGAAATGCAAAACCACAGTTTTAGGTGCATAAGTTCAAGGTCAAGGTCACCATTTAAGGAAAGCAGCCAATTGTACAAAACTGTTGTATTCTTTAGTTTGGTCAAAGCTTACCTAAATGATTACCCAATAATAACTATAAACCAATAATAATATTTTATGAATGTGCAATTTGGCCGAAAGATAACATATGGACAACTTGGCCAATTGCTGTCTTTACACTTGGCTGCAGGTCCCTAGCAAACACCCCACGTCTAGACGACGTTGGATTTTGATCATATCGTCGCCTTCCATAATGTAACTTTGGATTCACGTCTGAGCCTCGACGTTGTTCGTACTTATAATATCTGTCATGTGTTTCCGGTCTGTATAGATAAATCCGATCCGAGGGCACCTTTGTTGCCAGGTAAAGAGGCTTGCCTTGGGTCGGACACACATGTTTGTTATTTATTCAGCGATACTTTAATTCACGTTTTTATGAAAAAACTGACATAGAAAAACGCATATTTGTACATTGCACCAAAAAGCGCATGCGATGATGTTTACTGACGTCAGGACGCGCGGTATTTTTTATTCACTGAAAACGTCAAAACGTTTCTTCAGTAAAACGTCTTTTATGGGTTATTTTGTTTTGTTTTGAAGCTAATTCTTTGTTAATGTTATGTTTATGATAATCACTATTGAAATATCATAAGTATGCTTACATTAAGTGTAAAATAAAGAAAAAATGTATTGCGTCACAGCGCGTGACTCATCTAGCATAGGGGTACCAGATAAATAATGTATGTCATGTGTTTCCGGTCCAGTTAGAAAAATTTCGACCTGAGGGCACCTCGTTGCCAGGTAATGAGGCTTGCAGATTTTGCCCATCTGGACCGGACACGCATGATTATTATTTTTTTCTAGCATACCTTAAATTGACACCACGCCGATAGCGATAAGGTTACGCCTACAGCGCCACGTTACGTGACCCCTTAAGGTCCCTCCGACATGTGCGTAGAAGCAGACGATAATAATGCAGAAGTTTTACTTGACAATCAGATAAAACAATATCATAGAACGTGGTAAAACGTAACAATTAATAAATGTATAACATTAAAAATGTGCATTATTAATAATTTATTATTATTTTAATGCAATGAAAAGACCAGGAAGAAATAATGTAATGTCTAAATTTAAAAAAAAATTAAATAACATTGGAATTTTGTTACATTTGAAAGGCAGACTGTAATTTAAAACTCAAATTTGGCAAAAACAAAACGTGTATTTATTTCCTTAACGAAAGTCAACAAAAAACGACGTTAGTTCAAAACTCAATACAACAGATTTCGCTGTTTTTCTTCCTTTCCCCTGAAGTTGAATGCATGAAGAATGAAATGCAAAACTGTTCTAACAAGCAGCATTAAAATTACAAATAATCAAAGTAATAATAAAAACTGACAAAGAAAAACGCAAGTTCGTTCAGTTCACCAAAAAGCTCGTGCAATGATGTTTACTGAATTCATGACGCGCAGTATTTTTTATTCACTGCATACATCCAGAAGTTCTTTCAATATAACGTCGTTTAAGGATGATTTTGGTATGGGTTTGAAACTATATTTTAGAAAAGTTAATATTTATGGAAATCATCTATTGCAATATCATAAGTATGCATAAATAACGTATCACCTAAAATAATAAAAGTATTGCGTCACAGCGCATGACTCATTAAGCAGGGTACCAGAGAGGAGTGTTCCAGCGAGGCTGAATTCACGGGAAACGCCTATCCCAAGTGTGCTGAACAAGAGATCTGACAGTATATATCAATGCTGGGTTTGATTCAGACACGACGTAAACGTGTTCATTTTGTTTTATTTCTTCCCATGAAATGTATATATATGCAATGTATGTCAAAAAACTCTTAACGAGTATTGGCCATGTTTAAATGCATTGCATTAAACATGTATTTACACTAATTTCTGTCCAAGAAACATATGCATATACAACTAAACTTTCTTGATAGTTTAAGATATTGGAATTTGATTATCAAACCAAACTATTTATTCAAAGTTCATATATCATAAAATTGTCATTTTGGTTTGAATTGTTTTAGACTCGCGTTGGATAATGGATATTTTGATTTGATTAAAGTCGCACCCCGTCATTAAGATATGACGGTTAAAACAAATCCAAATCCGTCTGTAATCCAACGTTATTTTAATGTTGGTGCCTTCGTTGGAACAACGTTCACCCAACGTTATTGTTTACTGGGTTTGAGCATTGAAGTTTCATGTCCGTTTCATATGTCATACCACTAAAATAATTTCCATGAAAATTTTAAATTTTAACCGCATTGCGACAACATTCAAAACCCATGTTCCATGGTTAAAATATAAGACCATGCTATCCTACATTGACATTAGAACTCAGATGATTATATAAGACGGTATGGACCTTGTATTGCATGGCAATACTACCTAAGACCGCTGGTGACATTTCAAGCTCAACAATATTGGTAAAACCGTGTTTTCTTTGAAATTGAAAAAGTGATTTCGTGAGGTTGAAATCATGAAATATTGAACTTGAAATGTCCTCACCGGTCTTGTGTATATTTGCGGCACGAGTGTCTTCAAATTTTACTAATTCATCGATTTCACCTTCACGATTTCGCCTGCATAATTTCACATTGGCTTGCGTTATCGCCGCGTTCATCTCTGGTGCCGCGTATGACTTCCGAAAAATATACACGCGGCGAATCGCCGCGATGCGTCATGTCGCGTTTTTTTTTTCGAACAAGATGACAGTAGCGTCTTATTACCTTCACAGTTGCAAAGCATAATTTTGAGGGATCAAAGTACGTTTTGAGTACGAACCAAGATGTTTAGATAACGGATCGAGTTTGTATGAGTTTAATAAAACTGACTAGAATTATATGTATAGGTCGGGAACAAAGATAACGCCTTCAGAAAACCTGAATTACCTTAATAACCGTTAATTAATAATTCGAATCGCTACGTATCGCGGTGGCTCGACGCGGTGAAAGAACGCGATGGGCATTATGCTTCAATCGCCGCGTATCGCGGTGGCTGGACGCGGTGGAACGCGGTGGAAGAACGCGGTGGGCATTATGCTTCAATCGCCGCGTATCGCGGTGGCTGGACGCGGTGGAAGAACGCGGTGGGCATTATGCTTCAATCGCCGCGTGAAGTGAAAATTAGATCAAAAAGATAACGTCCGCGGTAAGGAAAAATCGCGGCGATGTGCGAAATGTGCAATAAACGCGTGGTTGGTAGTGCACATATAACTTATACAGACATTGAACTATGGTGCACACACGATACGAGATCATAGAACAAAGCACAAAGTGACACTAATTTTTCACTAATCATGTACAATTTATGACTCTTATCGTTGATATAAATTAAAGGGGTGTTATTTCTTCCTTCCTTTCACATTCTTATAAAATATCTCAACAATTCATTTACTAATGTTCAAGTTAACACTATAAACACTTCTGTTTTTTTTTTTTTTTTTCATTTTCGCTTAGAAATTCGAAGTGATGTGTTAAACTTATAACGACGATTCTCCGCTTTATAACTGCGTAAAAATCGTCAAATATCTGACAATCTATTGCATTTCATATGAAGAGAATGATTCAAATGATTCATAACCACAGCTTTTAGAATGGGAAAATGTACAATGAAATATGGTATTTTAATTTGATCAGGGTAACAGGGAGGGGGGGTAGGAGTTCGTGTTAGAGGGGGTGCACTTTGGAAGTGCAACAGAGAACGTAGGCTGGGTTTCCAAAAAACACGAGCAATACATGGTATTAATGGGTTAATTTGGGCTTGATGTCATCCCTAAGTAAATATTGAGATATTTTAGTCTGGAATACGCATTCAAGTGCATTATTTTCATATTGTTCCTCAGTTATTGATATAAAAGGTAAACATTAACAATTTAAGTGGGTAAACTGATTTGATCAACCGTCATTATGACTACAATTTCGTTAATGTCTTTCACCATCGTATTATAGAACATGTTCAATATACCCATGCGTTTATAAGGTATCGGGTACCGGCAATGTGTTGCTCCAATTATGAACCGGAACTGGTATACCCAGTACGACGTGTTTGATTTCTAATCTTTCAGGAGCTTCTTCTTTGATTTCCTTTTGGTTCTGCGGCCGAATTCATTCGTGATCTCCAACGTAAGTAGCGCCAACATCGAATTCCTTTTTATCGCTAAATTGTCATACACGCAACGTTCTTTGGGGTCTGCACTATGGCTATGCTTGCTAGTTTCAATCTTTGACTTTTTCGTCGGAGACGGACTCTTTCCATTGTTCGTGCGAAGAGGAGGTGGAAGATCGAGTGCACAGTTTTCATAAGCAGGATTGCTCACCACCATTGACGTTGAGCTTGAAGCAGTTACCTTCTCTGACCTTCGCGTAGATATTTCATCGTAATGTTGACTTGAGCTGCGTTTACGATCTTTGCTAGCCGACTCATATGTGTGGCATGATGTAGGAGGTGGAACAGCGTTTTGTGATATACCGCGTCTTGCTTGTCTGTAGGATAGTTGCTCTATTCGTCGGAGCTTGCAGTAAAAGCAGCCAAGAAGTACGGCTAGGTCCAGGATTACAAATGCAGCGCCGGCAGACACCCATAGAAAGAGGGAATTGGTTTCACCAGTATCCCCTATAAAATATATCATACACATGTATAACAAACATTCTTTTTTGAGACATAAACCTTTAGCTACTTCCTAAATAATGCATTTATGGAAATTATTAATTACTGATAACAAGATTGTAACCGTATATTTCATGAATAGATGAATACGTAAAAATATTAAATGATTGGTGAGTGCTAAAAGATTTGCAGCTATCTACTATCGCACCTTTCTGCGGCTTTCTTTTCAATTAAACTCGGTATCCTTCATAGAAACCATTGATATCAACATCTATTCTTACTTTTTGGTATGTTTAAACAATTGTATTGATTGTCGTAAATCTTATTTGGGAGTAAGAGTGCATCTTTAAACAATACAAAAAATGAAACAAAATAGTATGGTGAATGAGTTTAAAAAGGCTGAATAGCTCCTGTTAAGACATAAAATTATATAGTAGGTTTATAAAATAAAATGATAAATAGATATTAGAAAATAAAAGAAAACAATAAAATATTCCTCCGGCAGAGGTTTCGAACCAGGGTACTCTAAATCTGCAGTCGGGTACCCTATCCATCACACCATTGTAAGGAGTTGTTTGATAAAAGATATACACAACATTTAAATTTGCGGCATAATTTTTCAACATTGAAACATTGCAAACATTTAATGGTTTTTTTTATTGTTTGGGTCAATTGAACATACTAATAACAAGGGAATTTAATTCAATCTGCTTTTTACTTATTTGTAAATTTAAACAAATAGACTGGCCCGAAAAGAGAGCGATGCTTTAAAGTGCAAACAAACACCGAATACAATGTCTTAATTGAAGTATTCCATTCGCTATTTAGTCCATTAAATACATATTAACAGTTCTTTGTATGTTTTGCTTTACATAAACCACGGCCTCTAAACACCAGCTCCACCACTTTACGGTGGTGCAAAGCAAAAAGAGCTATCGACACTTCCGTGGTGGAGCTGTGCCCTATGTTTACATAAACGCATGTGAGTATGATTTAATTTTTCTTTGGTAATTTCATTTAACGGACATATTTCGAAAATCGGAGAATGTGGCACCGTGTAAGAACACTTCTACTGTAGACTGATTACTATTTCGTTTCAGTACTGTGCAAACTGTGGTGCCAGGAGCTTTTCACCCGAATCAGACTTGTGCATATTTTAAGATCTGATTGCATAGCAAGTACACTTCGGTGCTAACACACCCCGTAACAACATTCTGACGCATGCAAATATAACTGTTATGTATAGTACCTATGCCGGAACACACAAAAACTAATAAGCACTTCTTTAAGGGGAAATATGCACATATTTATAAAAGTGGTGGCGCTGTTGCCCTAGTGGTGGCGCTGTGGAGTAAAATTAACAGCACCGAGCCTTTTTTCGAAATAGTTTTCGGTGAGGTTACGGTAGTTCGCGTAGAGTTTTGTTTCCGCAAGTAGTATGCATAACCAGCATAACAATGAATGATAAACACAGCAACTTTTGTATTCATTCCAAACGCGTTAATTTTTTAAATTGCGTCAAGCGCAAAACATTCTCGATAGCGCCAACACTAGGGCAACAGCTCCACCACTTTTATAAATATGTGCATATTTCCTTTTTAAGAATTAATTATTAGTTTTGTTGTGTTCCGGCATAGGTACTATACATAACAGTTATATTTACATGCGTCAGAAAATTCTTACAGGATGTGTATACACCAAAGTGTACTTGCTATGCAATCAGATCTCAAAATATGCACACGTCCGATTCGGGAGAAAAGCTCCTGGCACCACAGTTTGCACAATATTGAAACGAAATAGTAACCAGCCTGCAGTAGAAGTGTTCTTACACGGTACCACATTCTCCGATTTTCGAAATATGTCCGTTAAATGAAATTTTCAAATAAAATATAAATCATATTCACGTGTGTTCATGTAAACATAAGGCACAGCTCCACCACGGAAGTGTCGACAGCTCTTTTTGCTTTGCTCTACAGTAAAGTGGTGGAGCTGGCGTTTAGAGGCCATGTTAACGTCTTATGTGTAACGCATTTGTTTCTTTTTACTTTAGAAGTAACCATTATATTAATAACTAAACCTTTAGATTCTACGTGTTTGTGTTATGCTCCCTGCATATATGCAATACTATTTGCCGAAGAGTTTACCTCCGGATCCATCCATTGGAGACACAGTCGTATGATTCATATTGCCAACTACTAACAGTTAAAACGGAGCAGCACAGAAAAAAAACTATCCAATAGGGTCCAATCTCGTAGCGAATATGACCTCAAAGCCGTAACCACAAACCAGTATAAGTGTTTACTTTACACTTTGTTTTAATTATTCCCCCGAAAGACCTGAAAGTTCGCTATTTTATTGCTTTCGGTCGAGCTGGAAGTTAATTATGCACATGTGATTTCGGATGCAATGTGACACGTTCTTCTGATGACAAAATTATTTTGGTCGCAGTTAAATAAATTTGGTGTGCAAATAAAGAACATGATTTAAGTAGTATGTAAACGATACTATCATAAACCAACTATTATATCTTCATCTATACTGCAGTAGTGTATTTTTAGTAAAATCATCAAAAATTAACTAGAAGGAAAGAAACAATATAATAAAGAGTTGCGGCTTTGTCACTTAAGTCTGAACTCAGACTTAAAACTGTTCGTAATCATGGCTCAAGGCATCCACATTTAGCAAGATATATGTATTACATTTTACGTCCGAGTTGAGTTGAAATTAAGAGCAAATTATGTTGTTTTTTTGCCATTCATTTCACATATAAGTAATCTAGCAAGTAAACCTTTTTGAAAACAAAACTGAACATACATGGTGTCACCATGCATCAAAATATAGCTTTAATGTAAATGCCTCGTTTAAGCCTTCTACCCCTCCCCCCAAATTTGTGTATAGTATACAACGCCTGTGCATAGATCTTAATCTACTTTCCTTGATCCCTCTTATCAGATCTCCAATCTGAGCATCCTGCTGTGCAGTCTTGGAGGTTTTATTATAACAATGGACCCTAAATGGCGCTGAGCCAATAAACGAATACACAAGAAATTGGCCCCTACTGTGACATCAGTGCAATAAGCAGGTGATGCACAGCAGGGGATCATCAAATCCTTCAACTAGGCCTTTAACTAGCTTGAAAACTCCATCTTGTTATCGTAATATTTTTTATCAATTTCAACGTGCTTGCTAAACTACGTCAAAGTAAATAAGAAGAAATACATTTATTTGAATTTGGATAGATTTATTTACATTTATAAGAGAATGGACCTTTCAAGGAAGTTTTACACTGAGTTATTGTATACTGTACCTGTAATACAAAATATCAAATTCGAATTCATGGAAAACTTGTGGAAGGAATTTTAATTTATTTCCCCAAATGATACCCTAACCATTTTAGTTTCACAATATTTCAAAGTGACACTCGTTTTTAAGATCAATACAAACACATGTGTAACAAACATACAGTTTACGTGATAAACCTTGATCTATTTACTGCATGAATAATGCTTTTATAGAAAATATAAATTACTGACGATAAGCTTGTAACCGTGTATTTAATAGCTGAAAACGCACGTATATTAAATGACTGCATGGTGGGCCTAAAATATTTATGCACCATTTCGGACAAGAAATTGTTAAAAAAATGATGGAGTACCCCCAAACCGACCTGCAAACACTTTTAACTGAATAAATTTCGGTCCTGATGGAGGGGCGCATGTCAAATGGTTACGCTCATAAGTGACGATCCTATAACGTCAAAACCAGGACCGGCCCCTGATGGCATTACCAGAGCCTGGGTCAAGTAAAAAGTCCGACGCATATGCAAGTACTCTATTCTCAGGATTTGTGTCAGTGTCACGGTTTTGGTTTGACTGAGGTATGAACTAGCGGCCAGCGTGCCCCCTCCAAGTTTTCATTCTGTTTCAATATTGGAGAAAAAAGTAAAAAATACGCACAGAATGCACATTTTTCGACAAAAAATGTTAAAATTTTATTGACGGGTAGCCCCCCGTCCCATTTAAATAGATTATACCATATTATATCGGTTCTGAGAGAAGGAGCATGTCAAAAGGTTACGCCCCAAGTAACGACAATCCTAACTTCAAATTCTGGATCCGGCCCTTGTGTGAGTGGTGTTCGTGCATAAAAAGCATAGTTTATATAATTGTTTACTTTGGTTGAATGGATCATATCAACACTTCTTACGGCTACGGTATTAAAATACACCACAACGTATACAAATAATCCAAAAACCGATAACGAGCCCTCGATTTTACCACGGACCTATAGGTCCATGATTTTACATTATTGGGGCGTCAGTTGCGGATCCGTGGTCTAGTGGTAATACACTTGACTATCTATCCAGAGATCGCGGGCTCGATTCCCCGCCGCACCACTTAAAATATATAAATCGTCTTCCGGGAGGGACGTTAAATTAGGTCACGGCCCGTCTGACAGTGCTACATGTATTCACTTGCGCCACAGGCGTCTGACTCATTGTTTGTCTTTATTTAATGCCTTTGATATACGAGAAAGAAACAAGGTATGTAACTCAAACTTACCAGATTTCACGGTAGAGTCCAGTTTTTTTCTTCAAATTTCTTAATCAACATAGAAACAATCCAGTTTTAAATAGGTGACATGAAAAGAAGAGTCAATGCCCTTTACTGAAATGGTATGCGATATTTTGGTTTCTTTCTTGTATACATATCAAATGCATAACATATCTTCAGAGGAGTTGTTTACCTCATCATATGTACCCAAAATGATATTATTCAACATTTAAGAGACATACAATGAGTCAGACGCCTGTGACTGGCGCACGTTAAAGATTCTGTCTGTGCACTATGCTCCAAAAAGACTAATAAGGCTAACAATCTTATTGGAGCACTCGCTCGGAATTGGCCTTGTTCGAGTGCATGTATAAATAAATTTACACACCCACCAAAATTGTGGCATTTTGACAGGGGGGTTATTTGACTAAGTACCATGTCGACCAGCCCCTGTGATGTCGACGATAAACATTCATGAACAATTGAATAACGACGACAACGACATGTTGTATTCGTTAATTTTATTACAGGGGAGACTACTCCTATAAACCCAAGTGGCGTCAAAAACAAAGTCCACCTTGTGAAAAAGTAAAATAATATATATTTGAGGCATTTGTTACCTTAACATTCACGGTAAATAATTGAATATCTGGTCAATTTAATAATTCCAATACAAATGAGTTGGAACTGATTGGCGGGTTTTGCCGATTATTTCCTTTCTAATTAGTGTTCGTGATTCGGATATAACTCCGGATACGTGCTTAATTATTGAAGTATATGTTATGCACCAGTCAGTTGTAACCACGGCCCCCACAGGTCCGGGGAATAGCGGGGACTTTAACTTTCGGTCCAGCCAACCCCGGGTTAAATCCCCACCCTGCAGCGACGAACTGATGGTCAAATCCCCGCCAAATGACCCCGCACCCCAGGGACCCTAGGTAAGGCCCATTCCCAGCGGCTACCAGACAAATCGGCCCCTTACCAAATCGGCCCCTAGCTCAAACGGTTACCTTATCGGCCCCTTACCAAATCGTCCCAATCCCGTAGACGTTTCGGCCCCTGATTACCGAGACATTTCGGCCCTTATTTTTATTTTATTTTTTTTATTTCTAAATAAGTAAAAAACATGTAATTTCAATTTTTTATTTTAATAGACAAACCTATATACATGTATACAAAGGTACTGTATAGATAAAAATAGATTTAATGAAAATATCTGTATACTTGAAAACATGTAAAGATTTATTCACGAGATGTTTTTATAAAACGAAATAGAGTTGAAGAAGAAATGTTTAAACTTCATTTTTTTCAAATAATCTTTAAATATTATACATAACTATGTTGCTAATATTATGTATAATGACATGTCCATTGTCTAACATCAGTCTTGACCAAACACCTATCGCCCGCCGTAGAGGGCACCAACATTTTTCAGGAACTCCTCGCAGGTGACCTTATGCGAATCGTATAAGTCCCACTCATCCATGATCCTGGCGTTGATGTCTCTGTAACGCTCTCGATATAAGTTATACATTTTATGAGATTCAGTTATTTATATTCAAATCAGGTAAGGATGAAAAAACTACTAGTATTATTAATCTTATATTTAATACGTATGCAAATCCATACTGGCTTAAACGGTGTTTTTTATGGCGAATTGTCACATTCCACAGAGGTATCAGGCGTTGGAATTATGACACTTTGTGTTTACATACCGTAAATGACTGGGTATTAGACGCACTTTTTTCCCTCAGATTTTGATGCAAAAAATTGCCTGCGTATAATATCCAGTAACAATTTTTTGAACTTTTTTTCTGAGGTCAATTTCAAGCCGGGAGTTTGTTTAGATTTATGTAGAAAGGGATGTTACTCGCGTCATATTGATCGAGTATATACGGGTTAAAACGGCAGTTGAAGATCGGGATACGGTATATCGTAAGACGTTTATAAATAAATAATTTCAACAAAAATATTTTTCGATTAAAGTTACCGTAATTCACCTAAGAGTTCGGACACTCTAAATATTTGGACACCCATAATTATTTCCCAAAATAATTTATTTTGCGTACCTAATTTTTTGGACACCCAAAGGACATCAATCATAACTTTCATAGTTACCAAGTTTCACAGACGAAGATTATTGATTTTTATCTTTACAATGCCTGGCTAGATTACCTAACCGTATACACCACTGTGACAATTTAATTAGTTACTACCCATCCTAAACGATTTATTGCCTGTTGAAAAGGAAGTGTGATATATTAATTTGAGGATTAAACAAACAACAAGGGCAATCAAGGGATTAAGAAAACATCGACACGGCATGTTTGTAAAACGATCTGCCAATAAGCTTTCAAACTTGTACCACACTTATAGACTCTATGAAGCAATAATCGTACAGTTATACATTAATCCTGCATAGCAATGTCCATGCTCTCCACGAGATCCTCGTGGGTATAACTGTAAGTTATGTGACGTCACACAGTGTGACTCTTTGATCTGAAGCCGATAGAATGTGTTTATTCAGTTCAGTGCATGTATAAAATGGTATTTTAATTAGGCGTAATAAATAAGTTTATGACCATTGATTACTACGGATAAATTAATAAGTGGTAAAAAGCAAACATGAAGAAAAAAGGCAGGTTAAACAAACATGGAAATAAAATGTAAAAATGATAATTTTCTATGTATTCGGAGAGCGAAAAAAATTAATTTATGGTGTCCGAACTCTTGTGAATTACGGTATTCAATATTATTTTAAATAATAAATTGAATTAAACAATAATCAAACTTACATATAAAAAAGCAAAGATGGGCACTGTCAAAATATATTTTGCATAACATAACTTCATTCTCAACAGTATGGTTGTAGGGTTTTAAAGATAACCATCGCCATTTTCACGAAAAAAATATTTTTTGTCACTGTCAACAAACATGGTGGCTGAAAATGCCGGACGATTTTGACATTTTTTCTATGCGTCTTTTAACCAAAAACATAGATTAAAAGTTTTTTTCTCGGATTTTTCACAGATTTTTTTCCCTGCGTCTAATACCCCCTATCGTCTTATACCCAGTCATTTACGGAACTTATAAATACGTCTACAAGGTTTGTTCCGACTTTCCCAACCGCTAATTCTCACACTTAAAGATTAATACCAATTATCTCTTCGCACCTCAAACAGAATATTATTTCACTTTTTTATTACGGATATATTGTTTTACTCTTTTTAAAATGCATATTTATTGTATAATATCTGTAGAACTATCAAGTTGTCACTTGTTTGCAATTCATATCTATTAAACAAACATGTTTTCCTAATTATGTATAGATGAAACACTAATTGCTAAAAATAATAATTAATAATTATTCTGGAGCAATAGTATGCCACACAGATAACAAACTAATGGTTGAAACGTAAAGGCATTTTAAAAAAACCTTGCTTAAGCATAAAACGCATATATGTACGTATGGCATGTGGCAATAACATAAGTTCTATTGTATCATAAGTTTGATAAAAAATATTGTGAGAATGTTATCGATATTAAGGTATAATATAAAAAGGTAATGATTTCGGTGTTATATATACCGCAAGGTTCATGCTGCGTGGTACATACAACACAAAACGAGCAAGAATATGTACATCGCGTATGTTCTAAGGCTCAACAGAATTATGTTTAAACACGTACCGTTTATGATACAATAAACATAACAAAGAAACATAGGAAACATTTTATACTAGGGAATCACATTAGTCAGACACGCGTTTAATCAGGAATGATAGCAAAATAAAAACCACGAATGCCAGTCCAGTGTCAATGCTTTGATATACCTTTGGCGCCACGTGCATTTTAATCTAAATTATATGAGTTATGGGAGTATTCGGCGGTAAACATAGCCATACATTTTCTTTGAAGTCTTTAATGATCAATTAATAATTAACATTTATAACATATAAACTTTCTTAGATTTTCTAACATTTTATATTAAAATCAGGGTTAATAGTTATTTAGATTTTAATTATATTTTTATATCAGTCCTATCAATGTTTTTCATGCATATTTGTCTATTTGTAAATTTAAAGATTTTATTTACAACTTATTTACAGATCTCATTTACATTTATAAGACAACCTACAATGTTTTTCTTTATACTCAAGATAAAAAATAAAATAAAATTAAGGGGCCGAAATGTCTCTGTTAAAAATCACTAAGGGGCCGAAACGCCTCGAGTCATTTTAATTAAGGGGACGAAATGGCAGGGCCGATTTGGTAGTAGGCCGATTTGGTAAGGGGCCGATTTGTCTTGCTCCCTTCCCAGCTATATTTTGCGCGAAGACAAAACCACCCCATTCACTCGGCACTGCGGGGACACATGAAAGTTAAAAACACGGCCCATTTCCCTGTATCCCAGGTACAACCCCGGACCTGGGGGGGGGCCGTGGTAACAATTGCCTGGGGCATTCCATTACTTAGTATTCGTCTTATTGCACGTTGATAAGTAAAGGTTTTTCCATGTTTTGACAATTTTATCATAGTGAATTTATTTATATAGTGTGATTTTCTTTCTCTATTTTTGAAAGAAAACAAATTTAAAGGGAGTGTACACCAGATTGGCACCAAAAAAAATTCTGTAATGAATATCAGGACAATTCTTTAATAGAATGTGTTACGCTTTGATATCATAATAGTAAAAAAAAGTACCATAATGTAAAAAAAAAATTGTGTCGTGTCGTATTATTTATTAACTATAGGGATGATAGATAAAGACTACTATGTAGTTTACGATGTTTATTCGACGCTAGCTAACTACAGACTGCTGATAAGCCTGGCCACTCGCAGGTAGCCGATATCATATTACAACATGTCATATCATATTACAACCTGGTTTGAACCTGTGTCGCCAAAATTGCAGTCGAGCGCTGTATCCACTGAGCTACGAAGGTTTACTCTAAACAAGCTATATACCTAACTTGGTAATATTATGTGATAACATCCCACTAGCCAATCACGCATAAGGAAAGAATTCTACTAGGTAGACATACCCAGTAAACTTTTTTAATGGAAAAATATGAAATAACTGCTAAACTTAAATAAATTGTAAACTATGTGGTACTTCAGTCAGTAAGTTTCAATGCATTGTACACTTATACCAAGTTTATGTCAGTTTTCGACAATTTTCTTTTTTTCTTGCAAATTGGTCATCTGGTGCACAGTTGCTTTAACAGCAGACATCCTGCAAACAGTCGGTTTGACAGTCATGACTGGTAAATTTGGACTTGGTCTGACTAAAATTGTAAGGGGTTCTGTTCATCTGAACAACAGTTTTCATGTTCAGTTGAAAGAAAATAATGAAGATGTAATGTAAATTTAAATACTGCTGTAAAGTTAGTTATTTTTTTAATGAAAACTTCTTTTTTTCGCCATTATATTCCCAGATAGCTATTTGTTAAATATCCTGATGTCGTATTCGGTAGAGTGTAGAGGTCAGAATGGGTATCTTGTCAACGTCCATCCCCATTTGCTGTACATTACTAAGTTACAGCTGCAGTATATCCCGCAATGATTTTGAAACACTTGAAATTAAGCATAACATTTGCGATAAACATTGCCAGGTTTTAAATGACGATTCCAAATGTCTTATCTTTTGGATCATGCTGTGCTATTACTAAGAAACCAGTTCAGTCCGAGAAACACACATGACTACAAAACCAGCCAATTATTAGTGAGTTAGTCAGAGCAGGAATGTCAAAACATGAGGATTTTAAAATTGTATTCGGACAAACAAATGTTTCTTTTGGTCTGAATTTTTTTGGAGGCTGTCAGACTCACAGATTGGCTTACCCTTTCTGAACACAGGATTCCGCAAACATGTGCACTGGGTTAAATGTTAAATGTCATCATGAGCAAAGAAGTAAATAAGTTATGTTTACGGATTCTGACAATGTTAACAATGCGCGCAGTATCATTGATTTAAATGATAATATCAAATTGATGTATTGTTGTGCCATACTGTTACATAATTAAGATTCACATTTATACAACTTGATTATAATAATTGTGACAGCATACTGCAAAAAGAAAAAAAATGCTTCTTCATGCTTATTTTGTCAGATTTATTACCATTTTATTCCTTTATATAAAAAGAGGGCAATAGGCAGACCATTGAGGAGTGAGGAATGGAACTTTTTTGGGAAAGGAATGTCTGGAAAATGGGAAAAATGCCCTTTTCAGCAATTGGGAAGTAGCTGAAATTCAACACCTTTTAATGAAGTTGAAAAAGCCCTGCTGGATGCGTCTAGTTTATTTTGTTTATAGATGCATCACTTTTATTTTGATTATTCTCAGTCAGTTTTGTTAACAATATTTAGGTATGGTATGTTTTATAGTTTCAGGTGAGAAGTTGTGAGCCCTATAACTGGATTGGATCTTTCGTTTATTGCCATTCTTCGGAGAATTCAACAAGGTTGAATTTGAATATTCGTGATTCAAGACTGTTCCAAATTTAATACATTTGGTGAAGAACATTTAACATTTTATGTTTATTTATACATTTAATGAGATACTGAACTGGTATCTTTAGATGCGTTAAACAGTAGTTCATGTATTTACATTTAATAATATCAGATTTACGTTATTGAATAAATAATATTCTTGTCTACTCCATATTCGTTTAATAATAACTTTTCTTTCATCACTTTTTCATTTCAATTGCTATTATTTGTATGAAGCTTTGAAATGTTGTTAATATTGATTAATAAACAAAAGTAAAAGAATTGTGTGCTTGATTTTGCAATAAATCTTGACCAGAAAATAACATAAAAATGTGTTTTACATTTTAGGTCGTTTGACATAGAAATTAATTTTGAGAAGAAGCGTTGCGAAGGCGAAGTGTTACTGGGAAGAAAAGACTGTATAATCCATACAGTCTTGTCTTAACAGGTGAAATCTGGTAACCATAAAGTTAGTGGTGAAAGAAGCTACAATTTCATACAAGTCATAAGTCAATATTTGCTTACGGTCTGATTTGATGTAACATATAATCATAAGCTATGTATAGATTTCTACTCTTGCCCTTATCTGTCTTTCTCTCTTGTGTACAAAATACATGTACTCGGTGCATTCTGTATATCAGAGAATGCAAACTCTTCCACTTAAATCTACATGTACCTTTCAATGTTTAAAAGTTCCTCCTTAGCAGTTACCAGCTATTATGTCGGCTTTTTATGATTATTTAAGTTCCTTTTCTGTTTAATTGAACATAATTGTTTTGTCCTTCTAAACAGAAAAAAGCCCATTCAAACTGAAAAAATATTGTCATGTTTAGAATTAAAGCAAAGATCATAAAACTAAGTTAGCTTCTTTCACTAGTTATATAATTATGTATTGTGTTCTGTTGAGAAAACCATTTGGACATTTCAGCAAAACTGAGCTAAAGGAAAAAATCAGGAGTTTTATTCCAATAGTTCAATAATGAATGCTTAAATTGCATTCCTTATTGTTAAATTAAACACACAAAGTAACATAATGATTGAGTGAAAATTTGACTTTCCAACTCTGTTAAAAAATAAATATTTCTAACTTTGACATACCAATTTCAAAGTTGGAAATATTTAAAAATGCAGCCAAGGTCAATAAGCTACATTTTTAGCTCGACTATTTGAAGAATAGGTGGGCTATATATACTACTCGTCCCAGCGTCGGCGTCCGGTTAAAGTTTTAGGGCAAGTTGGGATTTTCACTTAAAACTCCAATACCATTTATTCAATTGACTTAATACTTCACACAGATGTTCAGAGCCATCACATAATGAGGTTAGATAAATCAATATTATCTTTTATACAAAATATGTCCCCTGATTGACTATGGAACTTTGGTTAAAGTTTTAGGGCAGGTTGGGATATTGTTTAATAACTTCTATACCCTTCATTCAATTGACTTAATACTTCACACAATTGTTCAGGACCATCACCCAATGAGGTTACATAACTCCATATCCTTAATACAAGTTATGGCCCTTTTTTTTTTTTTTTTTTTTAATTTCCTTTGAAAGGCATATTTGTATATTCTTAACCACATTTTCATAATGGGAAATCAAGTTATTTGAATGACTTGTGTCATTGTTTGGGCGGGCTGGTGGGAGGGCAGCATCATTTTAGTAAGGTTTGACATAAAGAGACAAACTTGGTATTATTACATCGTTATTGTATTCTAAGTCAAAGCGGCGTAGTCGAGCGTGCTGTCTTACGACAGCTCTTGTTTTGTAAGTAAGCTCCTTCAGTAACAATTATGTTAAATTTTGATGCCTGGCTACCCCATATATAATGTTAGTATCAAATGAAAGGTAATGCTTGCTGACTCAGCTAATATGTAAAAAACGAACAATGCATTTAAGTATTTCATTATATACCCATCATGAATCCATATGCAATACACATTGCAAAGTACGGTAGTCCGTTTTCCACTCCAGTGCAATACGGCTGTATCCCACTCTGCTAATGTCACGTCATAATAAGTATTGTTACACAATATTAAATTGACGTCATAAAAACAAAAAATTAAAATGACATTTATTAAGATATATTGTGTCTTTTTTAACCAGAAAACCAGATATGTATACATTAAAAGGGTCATTTCAACTGTACTACAACAAGATGTCCTATTTGACCCTCATGGATTTTTGCAGATTTGATTCTCCTCGGCAAGCGCCTCGCGAAATCCGAATCTGAAAAAAAAACAGTCGTAACAGCCCTATTATACTTTTAAATATACAGAAAGTTAATGCAGTTTATACTTTTTATTTACTGGTTATTTCAACTGAAATCAGACTTTAAATTACCTATTTTGCTATCTTTCAAGACTGAAAATGCTTGTTTGTTATATTCCTTTTCAAATGATCACCAAAACAATATGGGGTCATCAGGCATCCGAAATTCACAATTTTGTGGAAGAGATTATCAGATACCATAAACTGAAACATTTCCTTTGACTGCACCATACTCAGACGAGTTATAAACCACTGAACTTGTTTAAATGGTTGCAGAATATTGATTCATATTCTTTCTCAACAGAACTTGTATTTCGTTTTGTAAAAGTGTTCCATTTCTAAACCATGATATTGTTCATCGAGTCTTATATACTTTGTGACAAATTATTTGATAAACTTCATAGTGTAACAGTTCTGCATGTATTCACACCCACACACAAACAAACAAGCACGCATATACACACACAAGTACACACATACACACGCACACGTACACACACGCACATACACACACACACATGACACTTACACACACACACACACACATGACACTTACACACACACACACACACACACTATCACATGCACACATGATTATTGTTTATTATAAATTATAGGTGTTATTTTAGTAACATTAAAAGTAAACATTTCAGATAAGATATTATGCAAAATGTTTGGTCTGAAATGTTTTATAATGTTGACGTTTATTACTAATGTTCAGTATACACATGTATATAGAATATATTATTGTTTTCTTGTTGCTGTATGCAACTAGAAATCTTTTATCATATGCCAGATTTTTACAACTTTTGCAGGACATATCATCGTTAATTTGAAGGGAAGAAATTCTGTAAAATAATCCGATTCGAAGGTGAGTTTTATTTTACTGTTTTTCGTTGCTATAAGTTACTGCGAGGTTTAAAAATGACGGGGTTCTGCAAACAAGGGATAGGTTGCGTTAAGGGAGAAGTGCATATTGATTGTACTGGACAGTGAGGAACATGAACATGAACAATATTAATTTGACAGCAAATGTTAAAATAATGAAAGATTAACAAACAATTTAAAAAGCAACAAAACTTTAACACATCAGAAACAATGATTCTATGTTGTTGTTTTTAAATATCTTTTGTGAAACGAAGGCCTAAAAACATATTTCAATAGAGATGTAGCCAAAATTTTCTGGTAATGTTAGTTTAAATTTTACAATTTACTACACCTAAAAGTCATTTCTTTTCTCCTAAACACAACTTTTTTCCTTCTCTTTTTACCTAAGTTGAAGCAAAAAACATGGATGGATGGGGCGCTATGTTTGATTCCAGCGGGAGTTTTGTTGGTGAACAAATGGATCTGTACGGTTCCCAACCTCAACAAACAACTGATTATTCGGCCGAGATCAGCCAGAAACGTACTGCAGGGAGTTATGGGTATGACAATGGAAGTGCTGCTAAGAAGTTAAAACCGGAGTATTCGCAGGATTATAGTCAAGATTACACCGCTGATGCACCAATTTCTTGGGATCAACTTGGCTCTGGGCCAACATCGTGGAATGATATTGCTGAGCAGCCATCGCAGCAAGATGAATATGCTCAGTTATCTGAGATTACATCTTGGGATCACATTTCGTCAAAGCCGAAATTTACTGCAGCACCTAGAGGGGGAAGAGGTGGTGCAAGAGGATTTGGGAGTGGAGATAGAGGCAGCAGAGGGAGGGGTGGTGGTGGTGGAGATAGGGGTAGGGGTGGTAGTGGAGATAGGGGGAGGGGTAGAGGTGGAAGGGGTGGAGGGAGAAGCATAGGATGGGGAAGTGATACAGATTCTTCAGGGAGTGGGCAATTTCAGGATAATTCCGGGGGAAGTGGGGGATATGGAGGAAATAAAGGTGGGAACTTCAGTAGAGGTGGTGGCAGTTTTGGGAGTAGTGGGGGAGGAGGGTTTAATAAGAGTGCTGGTGATAGGGGTAGAGGGAGAGGAGGAGCAGGTGGTCGGGGATTCAGCAGGGGTGGGGGAGATAGAGGAGGGGGAGGGACCAGCTGGGGCAGTCGGGGTGGCGGTGGAGGAGGAGGAGGGGGATTTGGAGGTAGTGGAGGTCAGTATGATTTTATTCTTATTATTAAGAACTTTTTTATTTTGTCATTATGCAATAATTGAAAAAAATGTCTATTAATTATTCTGTTTTAATTTCAATAATTGATTAGTAACTCTTGTTAATTTTCTTTCCGACTTGAACAGTTTTAGTTTAGATAATCTTACAATGATGAGTCTTACATGTAATTGATTATACTTCCACAGGTGGGTTTAACCGTAATCAAAGCTTGACCCTGATTCAGAAGGTAATTTAAATTATTTATAAACACACATAAAAATTAAAAACTATCAGTTCATCTCAATCTTAAAAGTAATTTTGAGTTGTTTTTAATCGAAAAAAAAATTAGATACTGTGATAGCTTTGGTGTTGTCTTGGACATTAGTGTTGATGTGCAATAACTTCAAACCTTAGCCAATATTTAAGAAGTTTTCAAGGGCCAGAATTTAAGATATTCCAAATATTCAAATAAAACTTTGAACTTGAACTGTGAGATAATTTTTTTTAGTTAGAAGCAGGCTTTCAAGCGGGCCCTTCTTTTCCTACTTTTCCCTACTTTTTTGTTAGGCTTCTACTTTTCCCTACTTTTTCTTGAAAAAGCCCTACTATCCGTACTTTTTTTGTAAAACAGATCGAAATAATCTAAATCTTGATTTTAATCAAAAGATATTAAGCTATTTCTAGTATTTTTGTAGGATTAGTTTGATTCGGAAGGTCTCGAGTGCTGCAAGAGGGGTTCTTTGATTAGAATGAGTGGTGCATGTTGACAAGTCAGAGACACCCCATTTCAGGTTCATCTCCTCATCCTGTGGCTAAATCCCTCTTGAAGCACTGGTTTTTAAGCAAAGATAACTACATGTACATCTCAATTGATAAATAGGTTTAGAAGTCATTTATTTGCATCTAAAAAAGTCAGATAAAAGAGCCCTACTATCCCTACTTTTTGCTCTTGATATCCCTATTTTCCCCTACTTTTTCTTAAAAATCATCCTACTTGTATCCCTACTTTTTTGTTATTGGTCACTTGAAAGCCTGTAGAAGGAAAATCTACTAAACTTTTAAAGGTTACACACCACCATTGTCATTTCCTCTATAATTCAATGTGAAATGATTATTTTTAGACAACATTTAAAGGCATTTCGAGCGAATGCAGACTATGATAAACATATATATTCTTAAAGTACAAGCTTTAAATTACCTTTTAAGCCAATAAAAAAGGGGGGTCAAGTTATTCCTAAGAAAAATCTCTCCACTTCAAAAACAAACTCTAAAAATTGCACAGTCCGCCATGACGGTTCTTCCAAAATGACCTTTTAACTATAGGGCAGCAGTTTATGCTTAAATCTCTATTCTAAATGACAAATCAAGCAATAATAGATACTCTAGGTATAAAAGTTTCAGGAATAATGATATTTTTGATTAACAGTGTATTGAAAATGTGAAAACATGTCTATCAGTCATAAAAACATTATTTTTTTATTGAGAATTTTCCACGGAACGGAAGTACATATGACGCAATGGTGACCTCATACCTAAAGGCTCTCATACATTACTCTGGCTTTTACCAGTAGTGAGTTATTTCCCTTTGTCCCCTGAGTTGGAGTAAGATTTGTGACACTTATTTAATAGTCAATGGACTGAAATGTTCATTTTGGTTGGAAATAAGTTAATCATTTCAATCATTGAACAGAATAAGTCCTTCTTTTTATCAATTTGGATAAAGAAAGTAAAGTTTAAATCTGACCTTTATAAAGAGGGTGTAAATCACCTCCCCCATTGTGTAACAAATGATATAATGTGATGGAGAGTTTGCATACCTAGCAATGCCAAAGTTTGAGTTTCTACTTACTGGATACCACTTTTAAAAGACATTGTATACTGCGTATGCAAAAGGTAAAAACAGCCTCTATTAACATGGATAACTTTAAAAGGTTTTATAAATGTATTAAGCAAATGTGTATAATATAACCATGCAACATCCGCTGGATAATAGTTCAATTTATATATAATTTACTCATGTTTTCCATCATATGTTTCAGTTTGAAAAGTTCAAAGATTTCCTCAAGAGGGACACAGCACGGGTGAACAACATACAATGTATCGAAATGGGCTGTAACTCTCTAGGATTGAATCTGAAGACAGATTATTCTGTGGAGGAATTGCCACGGGTGTATAACAGGTGAGAAATTCACCAGAGAGTTTAACAGGTACGAATTTCCATAACCAAACTTGGTTTCACCCGAGTGTCGGCAGAATTACCTAGGGTGTATTTACAGGTACGAAATTCCATAACCAAACTTGGTTTCACCAGAGGGGTGGAGGAATTGCCACAGATGAATGGATTCTCCAAGGTTATGGCCTTTGATGAGCTGTAATTTTTTAAGATGAATCATTATTCTGTGGAGGAATTGTTTCTCCAAGGTTATGGCCCTTGATGAGCTGTAATCTTTTAAGATGAATCAATACTCTGTGGAGGAATTGCCAAGGGTGAATGGTTTCTCCAGAGTTATGGCCCTTTATGAGTTGTAATTATTTAAGATAAATCATTCTTCTGTGGATGAATTGCCACGGGTGAATGGTTTCTCCAGTGTTATGGCCCTTGATGAGCTGTAATTCTTTAAGATGAATCAATATTCTGTTGAGAATTGCCACAGGTGTATGGTTTCTTTAGAGTTATGGCCCTTGATGAGCTGTAATTCTTTAAGATGAATCAATATTCTGTGGAGAAATTGCTACAGGTGTATGGTTTCTCCAGAGTTATGGCCCTTGATGAACTGTAATTCTGTATGATGAATCAATATTCGGTGGAGGAATTGCCAAGGGTGTATGGTCTCTCCGGAGTTATGGCCCTTGATGAGCTATAATTCTTTAAGATGAATCAATATTCTGTGGAGGAATTGCCAAGGGTTATAACAGATGAGAAATATAGAAACCCAATATATATTCAAACCCAATTTTCCAGATCTATGGTCTTGATGAGCTGGTTTTCTTTAGTACTGAATCATTATTTTATGCAGAAATTTTCAAGGGTCTACAACAGATTGAGAAATATAGATATTTCATAACCAAAACTGATTTCTCCAGAGTTATGACCCTTGATTGACTGTAATTTCATTGGTTGAACCGTATACTGATTATTTTGTCAGAGGAGAATTACTATGGGTGTAGAACTGGTGAGAAATGGAAATGGTTTAAATAGAAACATGTTAAACGTTTATGGTTAAAATGGAACTACAGTCTTGTTAAGATCAGTATTGTACATGTTAGTTTTTATGTGAATTATACTCGGACAGAGATTCTGTTGAGATTAGGACCTAATTTCTGATTAAGTATTTTAGGCAGATACAAAATTACAGTTTTTTGTTTTTTTACCATTAGCTTTAAAAAAAAATTAAAGAAAAAATGACTTAGTATTTTATTAGCCATGGTGTTGTCGTCTGCATTGTTGTCATAGTGCAAAAACATTAACGCTCACCATGACAACATTCACAACATTTAAACAAAACTTGGTACATATGTTGCAGAGAACGAGACACACATGATATGTTATTGCCTTGTTCAACTGAGAAAGAGATAGACGTTGTCGTTGGCACTTACTTATATGCTAATACATACATGTAACACAATGTAATTAATATACCCCTCTTCACAAAGTGAAGCCCTTAAGACAAGTGGGCATGGGGTCTATTAATCACATTCTGCGATAGCTCTAGTTTTAAAGTTATATGAACTATTTTCTGATGCATGTTCTTCCTGATTTCAGGGCGGTGTTCAGTGCATGTCTCAAGGTGTCTGGTATCTTCCTGGCTCGCGCCGTCGGAGGAAACAAGAAAGAACTGAAACATGAGGTGTACAACAGGGCGTATGACATTCTCACAACCCGTACCATAGCGGATATCAATGATTTGTCAGATCCAGGGTCAGACTTAATCAGGTACATTTAAAATGCATTCAGTGGTAGCTGCACTTTATAATAATACACTGTTACTCTCTTAACCGTTATAATCTTACTGAATCCATGAGGTCCTAAACAGGGCTGGGGAATTATTCACACCACCTGTATGATAGTGGATATCAATGATTTGACTGAACCGGTGTCTGAGCTAACAGGGTAAAGCTAAAATACATATACCTGATAATAGGGAAGGCAGAATTAAATACATTGTTATTCTCTTTTGCGAAAAAAATCTGAATTTGAATTTATCAGGTGCTCTTGCTATCAGGTAAAAAATCTTACTGAAACCACAAGGTCCTAAACAGGGCATAGGGAATTGTCACCACCTGTTTGATAGCGGATATGATTTGCCTAAACCTGTGTCTGAGCTAGCGAGGTAAAGCTCAATACATAGGGGTATCTTAGTTTAATACACTGTTACTTTCTTTAGCGAAAAAATCTTAATTGAAGTGCTTAACAGGTTTGTATTGAATTCTCACGACCTGGATGATAAGGGATATGAATGATTTGACTGATGGGGTGTCTAAGCTTATGAGGTAAAGCTTAAATACGTATACCTGATCAGAACCTTCTCTTTAGCGAAAAACTTAACTGAAACTGTAAGTGGCTCAACAGTTATTTTCATGACCTGGGGTCTTTTTCAATAAAGGAAACAAAAGAACTAAGTAGGTGGTCTTTCAGTCAATTTTAAGATTACACTTATGTTTTTATCAGGGCATGCTTGGAGCGCCAGCTGAAGATGTGCGGGACTCACACATTCCAGGAGGGAAGCGGTCAACCGGTCAATCAAACAGTGTCAGAGATTATCACGCTGGTGGACAAGAGCTTGGTGGGAATTAACAGGCTCTCTGGTGGGCTGGAAAAACTCAGACAACATCTGCAGGTGATTTAAGTTATGTTTTGTTTTTGAAAAAATGTAAGATATTGTGATAACCTTGGTGTCATGCATGCAGCTACTAATATCTATATGGTGTAGATCACAAAATTTACTATAAAGGTTACTTCTGTCAGTAAGTGGGAATTAAATAAAACACCAATTAATTCTTATTCTGAAATCAATGAAGTATACATGAATGATGGTATCAAAGAAATTCACATAAATGTTACTAATATCTTGATTCTTCTATAGTCTAGTAAAATCTTCATAAACAGGACAATTTGAAGGGTAATTTTGACGCAATTATAGAGGGAAAATATATATAATGTATGGGAAGGTTTATTAAAAAAAGTAATTAGTAGGATAACATATTTTCGCTAATCCAAATACTTTGAACAATGTCGTACAAAACAATCCATCAGCATGTATCAGAAGTAAAAAACATTTCTTGAAAAACTTTCTTTTAACAAGAAATCAAAAAAAAAGTTTCACCAAAATGAATTTCAATAATTTATAGTACGTTTTGGTTTAACAAAATGGGGGGAAAACGTCAAAAGTGCATGTAGGTGTTTCCTCTGAAGGCTCGTATCTAAACATACATTAGTTGAGGCGTAAAGAAATACTTTAAGTTTGGGTTACCCAGAACAAACTACATAAAAGGAGCAGATCTTACCATTTATATAGTCAATATATTGAATAAAACCTTAAAAGCTTTATGCAGAATATAACTAATAACAGTAACGCTTTTAAATAAAATCTAATAACAAAAAGGAAATAAAACCTAAAAAAACAAATAATAAAAAAAAAGCATACCTACCCTTCCTGTTTTTAAAAAGGATGTAAACCTAACCTAATCAATTATTTTATTTGGCCTTATGAGCATCTGATCATTACAAATAATGACCTTTGTCTGCAAAAATGTCGAAACCCTTATTAGCAAACAACTTTCACTTTGCGCGACAAAATTAAACAGTCCATGAAAAGTCGTTCTCATAATGTACTGATCTCAAATTATGAAATCAAAATCTTATGCAAAAATATTTGCATCCTGCAGTTTTAATGCATTTAACAAAAAAATATATATATATATATTGTCAAAAATTGCCAATGGCACAGGTTTTCCAGTCACTTTTGTGTCATGCATGGTGACTAGCAGCTTTAATCTTGTACAAAGTACAAATACCATTGATGATTAAGCATATAAAAAAATTAGTAATGTTCAACGATTTTGTGTCATACCCTTACGATTGAAAATGGAAGGCTTTATAAAGCTGCATTCTCACAGATTGAACGTTTTTTATTTTTATACCCCCACAAACGAAGTTTGAGGGGGTATATAGGAGTGAGCTTGTCGGTCGGTCGGTCGGTCTGTCAGTCGGTCGGTCGGTCTGTCGGTCTGTCGGTTTTCATGGTTTCCGGACGATAACTCATAAAGGCTAGACAGATTTGAAAATTTTTTGGTACACAGGTGTAACATCAGAAGATACAAGTCAAGTTCGATATTGGGGCTGGTGGGGCCAAGGTCAAGGTCACTGTTACTAAAAATAGAAAAACAGGTTTCCGGACGATAACTCATGAAAGGCTTGACAGATTGGAAATTTTTTTGGTACACAGGTGTAACATCAGAGGATACAGGTCAAGTTCGATATTGGGACTGGTGGGGCCAAGATCAAGGTCACTGTTACTAAAAAAGAAAAACGGTTTCCGGACGATAACTCATGAAAGGCTAGACGGATTTGAACAATTTTTGGTACACAGGTGTAACATCAGAAGATACAGATCAAGTTAGTGAGCTTTTCGGTCGGTCTGTTTTCATGGTTTCCGGACGATAACTCATGAAAGGCTAGACAGATTTAAAAAAAATTTGGTACACAGGTGTAACATCAGAAGATACAGGTCAAGTTCGATATTGGGGCTGGTTGGGTCAAGGTCAAGGTCACTGTTACTAAAAATAGAAAAACGGTTTCCGGACGATAACTCATGAAAGGCTTGACAGATTTGAAAAATTTTTGGTACACAGGTGTAACATCAGAAGATACAGGTCAAGTTCCATATTGGGGCTGGTGGGGCCAAGGTCAATGTCACTGTTACTAAAAAAAGAAAAACGGTTTCCGGACAATAACTCATGAAAGGCTAAACGGATTTGAACAATTTTTGGTACACAGGTGTAACATCAGAAGATACAGATCAAGTTTGATATTGGGGCTGGTGGGGTCAAGGTCACTGTTACTAAAAATAGAAAAATGCTTTCCGGACGATAACTCATGAAAGGCTTGACAGATTTGAACATTTTTTGGTACACAGGTGTAACATCAGAAGATACAGGTCAAGTTCGATAGATCCTTCAAAAACTAAATGAGCAAATATTTACCTTAAAAGTAATTGACACTTGGAAAGATGAACAAACAAAACAAATCCAGCATGCTTCTTTTGAACCAGATGCCAGTGGAATACCAGCAGAACTTAAGTATGGCATATTTGCCACAGAAGTGCTTACTACAAATATTGACCTGTCAGATGGACTTGTTAATTCGGCTACAGGAACAGTCCCGGGATTTATTCCCAGGTGGATAAGGATGCATTCAAGCCCAAATATGTACTTGTAAAATTTGATGATGATCGTGTTGGAAGAAAAACTCGTGAATGCTCTAGATGTCTTATTCCAGAAGAGATCAGCTAGAGCATCAGCTAGTTTTTGTGTCGCCTGAAAAGACGACCTATATAGGGGTTACTTTTGTCGGCGTCGTTGGCGGCGGCGTCCGCGTCCCATTTTCGCTTATCCGGGGTATATATCCTAAACTATTAGTGGTATCAGCTTGAAATTTCATATGTAGATAGATCTAATTGAGGGCAAGTGCATTGCACAAGAACTGTTACTCTTGCTTCCATATTTTTAGAGTTATTGCCCTTTGTTATTTTTCATGCTTTAAGTTTTGTCCGGGGCACATCTTGTACAATATAAGAGTTATCAACTTGAAACTTTATATGTAGATAGATCTCATCGAGGGCAAGTGCAGTGCACAATAACAGTAACTCTTGCTTTCTTAGTTTTAAAGTTATTGCCCTTTGTTAATTTTCATGCTTAAAGTTTTGTCCGGGGCATATCTTGAAGAATATAAGAGGTATCAACTTGAAACTTCATAGCTAGATAGATCTCATTGAGGGAAAGTGCAGTGCACAAGAACCGTTACTCTTGCTGCCACATTTTTAGAGTTATTGCCCTTTGTTAATTTTCTTGCTTAGGTTTTGTCCGTGGCATATCTCGTAAATTATAGGAGGAATCAACCTGAAACTTATTCCGTAGGTATATCTGATTGAAGGAAAGTACAGTGCACAAAAACCGTAACTCTTGCATCTATATGTTTAGAGTTATTGCCCTTTGTTAATTTTCATGCTTAAAGTTTTGTCCGGGGCATATCTTGAAGAATATAAGAGGTATCAACTTGAAACTTTATAGCTAGATAGATCTCATTGAGGGCAAGTGCAGTGCACAAGAACCGTAACTTTGACGACCCAAGAATAGGCCTACTACTTAGAAGAAATAGTGGTCACCTTTACCGAAAAGAAATTCATAAGGATTGGACACCAATTGCTCCAGTTAAGAGAAAATTCCCAGTAGGCAAGTACAAAAATGCTTGCATACAGCGTGACCAATTCCCGCTTAATCTGACTTGTGCGAAGACAATCCACAAATGCCAAGGAGACACGTTACAAGATGTAGTAGTGCAATTGCCTATAGAAAAACGTCCTCATGTTCACTATGTAGCTTTGAGTCGAGTTAACACCATGAATCGCTTACATATTCTCCAACCCTTTGATCCTTCGAAGATAACTGTGTCTGGAGATGTACAGTTAGAAATGGAACGACTACGAACAAACAGTCAAATTCAACTGTGCTACACACCTTTGTATACTTTGCCAACAGATCACTTTGTGATATGTTTCCACAATTCTCAGTCTGTAAAACTTCATTTGGAACATATTGTTTCTGAACAAAACTTTTCAAGAGCTGATGTTCTCATCCTCACAGAGTCCAAACTCTGTGCAAAAGACAACATTCAAATTCCTGGACGCACACTACATAGGAATGATTTTGCAGTTCAGAGAACACCATATGGATCTATTGTGATAACCAAACCACAACATCAAGTACATGTGGAAGGGGTGAATGCTGCTGTGATTGAAATGACTTTTATAACTGTTTTGCAGCCTAACTCAATCAACATCTTGGGACTATATCGACCGCCAAATCAAAGATGGAAACCATTTCAACATGCTGTTGAACAAAAGTTGAAATCATTCTGTGGTTCACAAAAGTCAATTGTCATAGGAGACTTCAACACAGACAGTACAACTTACCAGCAGCTGTGTTCAATAATGAAGAAATATCAGTTCACACAAATTGTAAAAGGTGTTACTACGAACAATAACACAACCATTGATTTGATATTTGTGAACTTTGACAGTTACAAATCTGTTGGTGAATTGGAGTCTTACTTCAGCCATCATAAACCGGTCTGGATAGCAGTTTAGACAGAAGCAAGACAGAGATGCTCATTTTACACCTGAAAACGTATTAATCCATTATCTTCAAATTATTTCTCAATGTCATAGACTTCAGTATTTATTGTGCTCATTTTTGCTTATATAACCAATTGCTTGCTCCTGGCTTAACGTTGTTACCTTCAGTTCAAATGCCACCTACACTTGAAAGTTAAATGGCGACATCATTGTCTATAAATGAATAAAATGCCAATCTAACAGCTATAATGTCGAAAGTAAATAATTCGTCAGGCGACACATCCGACTCGCGGAGTTCTAGTTCTTGTCAGCAGTGTAACTTCTAAATTACTCAACAGATTTAAATAAAACAATACATGCATGATAAAAGAAGATGCAGTGTGCAGTAACCTTGGAGTTATGGCCTCTTTTCAAAGGAATGGTTTGCCATTCCTGTGTCCAGGCGGCATTTGGGGGTATTCGTCACTCCTGTGACAGCTCTAGTTTGTCTTGGAACTAGCCAATTTTTGCAAATATGCATGGAAACTAGTTATATAAGACTGCTGACAAAAAATTAGATCGCAGATTTTTATATTTAAGTTCAAAAATTGATGTTTTATGCATTTTTCTTAAACCGTTAAGCCAAAAACATTAATTTTCGAACGGAAATATGAAAATCTGCGATCTGATCTTTTGTCAGCAATCTTTTATCATTGGTTTGCACACAATTACGCAAAAATTTGCTCTTTCCAAGACAAAAAATAAAAAAAGTTGTAAAAACAGTATATCTGTGAGAGTGCAACTTTAAAATCAAGCGAGAATATTGTTTTTGTCCATATTGTGAATGTATTGTAGAGGACAAGTCTACAGGCTAAATATAAACCGAGCTTGCATTATGAATATCCAACCTTTCAAAAAATTACAAACTGTTGTCATGTCAGAATGATCAAAATAATCTTTATTTGTATGCAAGGCATTTAACTTTTAAAATGGTTATATTCTTATATATGAATGACATAAAATATTTACTAGAAGAAATATCTGTCAAAGGGAACAATATTATACTATTGCATTATGTCTACCAGGGTATGTATTTCCTGCTCGTACATAATTTTGAAATTGTCCAATATATTATACCTCTTATAATGATATATGCTCTTTATGAATAATTTGGACGAAGGACACGTTATAATAATGAATGTTTATAATACCAGTACACACACACCTATATGTATGTGTGGTACTTTTATGGTGCCTTGTGTTATTCAAACCACTGCTTGTTTTTCAGTTCTCCAACAACCAACCAGATAATGTGATCTCTCGGCTAGAACAGGGTATCTCAGCCTCCAAGTGTGGCATTGTACACATGTTCAAGAACAACGAGATCAGGGATGCCAAGGGGGGATTGACCCATGAGGGCGAATTTATTGTCGGTATGTGTATATATATTGTTAAATGATGCTACTGCTAGTGCTAGGTATTTGGGAATAGTACCAAACTGTAATTTAACTGCTATATATAAATATTGGGCCATTATAACAAGCAGTCTCAAGTTTGAGTCTAAATCCAATCTCAGAAAAGCACTTTTCTTATGTTAAAAATCATCTTTATTTCACTTGTTTAACAATTTTAATAAAGTTTTTTTTTTCAAATACCGTTGTTATCAAATTCAGCAAATGTAATCACCAAGTCTTAAAAGACTGTTACCATAAAATAAAGATTCCCAGTTCTGCCACTGAAGTCAAAACTCAGACTTGAGACTATTTGTAATCATGTTCTAGGATATATGATATATAATGTTTTCAATAAGTCTGGAACTTGATCTTATGTTATCAGTTGCTACCAAGATTACTTCGTACTTAAAATATTTATTCCGGCAAGTACTTTTATGTACATCGAGTATTAAATAAAGTCGGCAGTGTGACAATTGCAGATTATTTTGACCGATGCTTAAACCATTCATAATGGTAAATGTATCCTGTATCAAACAAATATCGCAAAACAAACAAGTATAGCGTCAATTAACCTCTGAGGAATACGAAACATCTAGCAGAATCTCGAAACAGCTACCGGGCAATTTACATGATTATGGTTTATAGTATGCTTTTAAACTTGTCTCATTATGTCTCCCCTGCGAGTGAAAGGGAGATATACTGTATTTGGCATTCTTCTTGTTCTTTTTTTTTTTCTTCAATCAAATTTTATCCAGAGCAGAACTCAAAAGTTTCTTGAAGGAATTGATTCAAACTTGTTATGATATTAGCTTCATCAATGCATTTTCTTACCCATATTTTAATATTTCAATTTTTTTTTGGTTTCAAAGACTTAAACCATTAAATGAATATGCCATGGCCTTATTGTTTTGCTTCTCTAATTTAATAATTTCAAAGCGTCAGTTAAAAGACCAATCTAAACACACCTCAACCCCATCTTAATGGAGAACATCGCTTCTCTGTACATCATAGACCTAAATCTAAATCAACTTGTTGAATAACCACCTTCCATAACCTTCTATGTATTATTTGCAATGAAGACGAAGATCTTGAACACGTTTCTTATTTTGGTGACCATTGATTAAAACTTTTCAGAAATACTTGAAAATTCCGCCCACTAAGTACAAATAAACTTCTATTTGATTTTAACAACCCTCCAGAAGAGAACAACTTGCTGATCGTTTGTGAAGTTCAAAGTGTTATTTAGACTTGAAACAGGTTTAGCTATTTGACAATCGATATCAGGAGCTTATCTACTCTTGATCTCTCTTTCTCTCAGGCGACTTTCTCTACAACTTCTAGTGTTTTGTGTTTTCCACTTAAACAATGCAATTTACATTAGGTATTACTCTTATTGTTTTTGCTTACAAACCACTTTTGCTTGTTATAGAATGTGTTTCTGGAGAGGGCTGTAATTGATGTTGGCAAAACTCATGGCCCATCCCTTTGCTTGCTTGATTTGATAATTTTGAATTTGCTCAGCTTTGCATTGATATTCTCATGGTCAATTGTTTCCTTATGCAATTAATTATTATTAAATTAAACAAATATTTTCAGAGGACACCTGTATTGCCAGAACCACGGGCAAAGACAAGAAGGCCGTCAAAGTTGAGACATATGAGATGGCGATAGAGGCCCTTCTCAACAAGTCTGTAAATGAACTGATTATCCCTGTTATGAAAGACGTCGAAGAGGATGATGAAGAAAATCTCATGCAAAATGAAGCTGTAGTTACTGGGGTCAGCCAGGGAAATCTGGTGAGTAGCAAGTGAACTCTGAAATTAAAACTCATTGGTCAGATACACATTTGGCCATCATACTGTGGACAAAGCAATTACTAGCTTTACCAATTGAAATCTGAAATTAAAAAGTCATTGCTCAGATACACATTTGGCCATCAAACTAGGGACAAAGCAATTAAATATCTGTATTTACTAGGTTCACCAATTGAATTCTGAAATTAAAACTCATTGCTCAGATACACATTTGGCCATTATTCTATGGACAAAGCTATTTAATATATGTATGTACTAGGTTCACCAATTCTGAAATTAAAATGTATTGCTCAGATACACATTTGGGCATTACACTGAGGACAAAGCAATGAGAAAACTAACTGTACTAGGTTCTTCAATAGAAACTTGATACGTTATGTACATTGCTTGTTTGTGGCAAGCAATGTACACTATGATGGCTGGTTTCTTTACTGATGCTTTCCTTTTAAAATTTGTTTAAATCCTTTCGGAAGACCCTGTGACCATTTTCTAAATTATGCACAAAACTCCGAAATTGGGAGGTATCAAAGACAGGGTATTTTCGTAGGTTTCAAGACATGTTGAATTCGTATATGTAAATGTGTTTAAATGCCACGACTGCCAATGTACTTTGTTGTTACACTGGCAGGCTTTCAAGTGAGTCCTTCTTTTCCTACTTATCCCTACTTTTCCTACTTTTCACGTCCAATCAAAGTTTGTGTTCTGTTCTGTTCTTATTGCATTTAAAAAAAAGAATGAAGCAACTAGTTGTACATACTTTATATATGGCAAGGTATTTATATCTGCAACAAATTTCAATTAACTAGCAAAAATGCTAAACTCTCAGGACTTGGAATGGCAAACCAGTAAATTAACAAACATGTAAAGCATCTTCATTTAACTTCTTCTTCTTCAGGATGGACCTCCTCCAATTGTCAAGCCATCTCTTGCAGAAGCGTCCCTGCTGGTGAGGATGAAAAACCTCATCTATTACGTATCACAATCTTCATACAGCAGAAACAACATGTTCATGATAGATAACACCATAACCAACAGTGGATTGGTGGCTCTGTGTGTGTATAAGAGGCCCAAGATTGACAGTGACCTGTGCACATCTTGTGAGCTGTACATTGATAACATACTTGTTGCTATTGGTAAGCTTTTGAAGATGATATACTTATCCGTTATTGAAATGGCCCACATGTGAGTGCGGTCTAGTTCTGTGGTTGAATCCAGAGGATCTCATGTAAAACCACATACATGTATTTAGCTTAGTTGGCAACATCCAAACTCACCAAATACACTGTCTGATCTCAAACTAGAGTATTTCTTACCCATTCTAAAAACTCAAAACATGTTTATTGGCTTTATTTCTTTATCAAGCTTGATAACAGCCGTTGAATGTTCAAAATTTGACCAAATTCACATTGTATGCATTTTAGCTTGACAATTTCTTATCCAATCTTTACGAAACTTGATTCTCATCAAAGTTGACATACTTCCTTACAGGCAGGGGCAATTCCGAGGCCGACTGTACAAAGGATGCCTATGATCGAGCATATGGAGTCATTTCTGCTGCAAGCCCGTCTGAAATCATTAGCGGCCCAAAACGGTTGGACAAATCTGTTGCTACAGCAGGTAGAATATTTGTTTGTTTACCTTTATGTCTCGGGGTGAATGTGAAAAGGTTCTAAGTTACATTAAATAAAGAAAAAGATAGAACCTTTTCGCTTTCGCCCCTCGATGTTTTTCTTAAAGCTGCACTCTCACAGATTGACCATTTTGTCAACTGTTTTTTTTTGGGGGGGGGGGGGGGGTCTTTGAATACCGGGTATGCCAATTTTTGCATGAAGATTGAACAATGACAAAGACTGCTTAAAAAAGATCTGATGACAGATTTTCATATTTCCGTTTGAATATAAATGTTCTATGGCTAAAAGCATTACTAATGCTTTAAGAAAAATGCATAAAACATCTTATTTTAACATAAATATTAAAACCTGCGTTCTTTTTTTTTGTCAGCAGACTTATATCACTGGTTTCCGTGCATTTTGGCAAAAGTTGGCTCGTTCCAAGTCAAAAAATAAAATGAAAGTGCAGCTTTAATTTAAAAAAAATAGTAAAGTTAATTGTTCAATTATTTCATATTCAACATTGTTTAAGTCGTTTCAATCTAATGTCAAAACTTACGTCATGAGTGCGCACAAAATACTCATTAAATAAAAATTATGTACTTCTTGAATAAATTGATCAGTGCGTTTAATTAAGTCTCTGATGCTTGAGTTAAAATACCTTTATATAAGAATGATATATAATAATGGTTCTTGTAGGTCCACTAGTGATAAGGTTCGAAGAGAAGGGGGCTTTGAATATTTATACAGAATCAAACGCCCCTGCTCTGGAAGCAGAAGGATTTGACCCCAAGAATGCCTCCTGTAGTATTGGAGATATGGTGATTTTGGAGGAGCCCACCTGGGCCACTGATAGAAAGCTTAGTGCTTTTGCAATTCTGCAGGTATTTTCATTCTTAGGCCAACATAAATTTATTGTTAGTTTTTCATCCAAATTAAAAAAGTTTAATTGGGCGTGGGGTTACATTTAATTTCTTTTTTTTTTATATTTCTAAGATGACTGTTTCACCGTTTAATATGTGTTCATTCCTTTTCTTATTACTTAAGGGACCATATACATGTGTATATACAGATTAACCAAGAACACCATTGTAACATTCTTATTCTTTTACATGTGAATGTTTTTATTGTCACTGGCTGGTATGAAAAAACGCCCTTCCCAGACAGTACCAGACAGATATGCAAATACAAACTCCAATTCAACACTGTTATTTGTGTCAGTACACTTTAAGGGGCAGTGGTAAAAGGAAGGGGCAGGCAGGGATGAAAATCTTGCAATAAATTTATAATCGCCGTATTCATAATTTAGTTTTTATAGTTAAATATACAGTCATCGAAATTAGACTTTTGGATGAACAAGCCCAAATTCTTATACTTTTTCTTGTTATTAAATTTTTGAACAAGCCCTGCTATATAAAATTCAGAATTTGAGCAAGCCCAAAAGACATTTTACCAGTGCAGGGCTTGTGGGCTTGTGTTAATTTCGACCACTGAATATACAGTAATTATCTTATTCAAAATTGAAAGCAACAACTAAGTTTGAGTCTTCTAAATTGCTGAGCCAAGTAAATGTTGGTCTATTGCAGACTATTCGGCATTACATTGGTTGAAGTAAACAATGAGCACTGATAAATGACAGATAAAAAATGAAACCAAATCCTGAATAAGTTCCTCACTGCTATACATTGAAATAGTTGTTACTTACCATTGTAAGTTTGTTTTTTTGCATTACTTGCAGTATCTTATAGGTTTGCTATATTGTTAAATTGCTGAACAGATTGTAATTAAATGGATATACTGATTCTATAAAGTAAGGCTTCTTTACACTTGTTTTTTTTTTTTTTTTTTTCACTATTAATACTAAATCACACAATTACTCTCCTTGCAAGTGTTCATGTTAATTATAGATATTGAAACACACGAAGATTCAATATGCAACTTAAGTTAATCTTATGGTCACACACCATTGACTTCATTCACTGTATTGGTCAGTTATTCATAACTAGTAATCCGATTGGCTACATCTTTCTTATATCCAATTAAGACCGATATTGAATACCAGCTCAGACATTGAAAATTTAGAGAAAAAAGAATTCACAGGCTATCTGTATAGAATTCAGATTTTGAGCAAGCCCGGAAAATATTCATCCAGTGTGACGGGCTTTTGGGCTTTTGTTTTTTTCAGCCACAAAAAGTGATTCTGGTTTCAATGTCAAAACTTGTATGTATAAAAATGTTTTGGCGGTTCATAAACATGAATTGTGTTTCCCTAGCTGACATGCACTATGAATGGAATACCACTTGAATGGACGTATGCCCCTGTCAAGAACCCGGCAAAGAAAAATTACAAGCATGAAGCAGTGCCTGTTGGAAAATACAGGTAAAGTTAATGTCGGGTTTTGTACGAATATCCTTGCTTTTGTCTGCAGTGGTGAAGTCCTACAAAAAGGAAGCCTTTGTTGTCTAACTTATTATATGCCTTCGGTATGGACCAATAATAATGGTGAAAAACAGTATTGAAATAAAACCTCATTGTTATACACATATTTTCAATAACAATTCAACTGTATTTGCCATTTTTGGTACTATCTGGTATCTGGTCCCTTTAAGCAGGGTTTATTTTTGAATTTTAGATTACTGGGTTTGTCCCTGTAGTTTTCATTGTATAATTTATATGGTGACGGTCAAGAATGTTCTTTAGACTCTTACACATAAAAAGAATGAGGAGGGTTATAACAGTGAACTTAAATCACGTAACTTCAAGCATTGACATTGTGTCTTAGTAATAAATAACCTAGTTTGAAATAAGACATTCTAGTTTAATAAATATGCCGAGCAGCTAAAAAGACAAGCAGGTCTATTTTTCAAAATCTTCAATCTTGGCCATTTCTCAATGAAGCTAAGTACAGAAACAATAAACACATGTCAAGGTCCATAACTCTGGATTTCAAAATTGGTGGGTTATGTCCCTTGTTTGACTGTGATAAAACAACAACAACAGTGCTTAAGTTCGTTTTGTTGAACTCTTGTTATTATAATCTTTCTATATAATCTCTTCTGTTCCAAGGTGTCAGATATTTTTGAAAGGTGAAGAGATGGCAGACCACACGGGTTATGGCAAGAACAAGACGAGAAACCATGCCGCTTCCATTTACCTGTACCGTATTTATGAACAACGCCCGGTTCTTCAGGTAAAACAAACAATTTGGTTGTAATATTGTATACTGCAGGAAAAAGACTTATAACATCTGTGTTAAATGTCTCAATTGTCGCATCAGATTTTGGTATGCTCTGATCTAGTAAGAATGATGTTCTTAAATATTGTTTATGTCTTTTATATGCATTGGACAACATTCAAGGACTTAATTTTGACCAGAATTTTTTTTTTTTATATTTAGATGCAGAAATTATTTTTGAAAGTAGTATATACTGTGTCTGTAATCTATATATGTGTACTATTTTTCCTTTTTGGTAAATTATAACATCTATCCCTTTTGAAGTTCCCCTAAGTCTGAAAGAGGGACATAATGTATTTGTCATTCTTCTTTTGCGAAGATGAAGTTATGCAAATTGCAAGAATAATAACTCTATAGCACTTTCTTGCAAAGTTATATGCCTTTGTTCAGTTATTTTATTTCGCAAACTTTGTCAGGGTAACTAACGGTACTCAAAAACCTTCTTGAAACAGTTCCTTGAAAATTGGTTCATAGATATATAGCAATGTGAAGTTATGCAATCTGCAAGAAGTATAACTTAAGGGTACTTTATTTCAGAGTTATCTCCACTTGTTCATTTTTAATAATATAAAAAAATGTTCTTACACTTTTTCAAAACACTTCTGTTTGAATTGATTGAAACTTCGAACATAGATAGGTAGTAATGTGAAGTTCTGCACTCGGTAAGATTAATTCCTCTGGGGCACATCAGTGCAAAATTATCTACCCTTGTTCCTTTTTAGCTCCACTGGCCAAAGGCCATGGAGCTTATGTCGTCACAGATTGTCCGTCGTGAGTGCGTGCGTGCGTGCGTGCGTGCGTAAACTTTTACTTTAAACGACATCTCCTCTGAAACTGATAAGCGGATTTTGACAAAACTTCACAGGAATGTTCCTTTGGTGGTCCTTTACCAAAATTGCTCAAATGGTTCCGGTCCATTGCACAATATGGCCGCCAGAGCTAAAAATAGCAAAATCTTTAAACAACATCTCCTCTGAAACGGTTCGGCAGATTTTGATGAAACTTGACAGTAATGTTCCTTGGGTGGTCCTTTATTAAAATTGCTCAAATGGTTCTGGTCCATTGCACAATATGGCCGCCACAGCTAAAAATAGCAAAATCTTTAAACGACATCTCCTCTGAAACGGATAGGCAGATTTTGACAAAACTTCACAGGAATGTTCCTTTGGTGGTCCTTTACCAAAATTGCTCAAATGGTTCCGGTCCATTGCACAATATGGCCGCCAGAGCTAAAAATAGCAAAATCTTTAAACGACATCTCCTCTGAAACGGTTCGGCAGATTTTGATGAAACTTGACAGTAATGTTCCTTGGGTGGTCCTTTTTTTAAAATTGCTCAAATGGTTCTGGTCCATTGCACAATATGGCCGCCACAGCTAAAAATAGCAAAATCTTTAAACGACATCTCCTCTGAAACGGATAGGCAGATTTTGATGAAACTTGACAGAATTGTTCCTTGGGTGGTCCTTAACCAAAATTGCTCAAATGGTTCCGGTCCGCTGCACAACATGGCTGCCAGGGCAAAAAAATAGAAAAACCTTTAAAGAACATCTTCTCAGAAACCGATGATCAGATTTTGATGAAACTTAACAAAAATGTTTCTTGGATGGTCCTTTATCAAATTTGCTTCAATGGTTTCGGTCCACTGCACAAGATGGCCCCCAGAGGTAAAAATAGAAAAACCTTTAAACGACTTCTCCTCAGAAACCGATGATCGTATTGCAATGAAACTTGACAGAAATGTTACTTGGGTAGTCCTTAACCAAAATAGCCCAAACAGTTCTGGTCTGCTGCACAACATGGGCACCAGAGCTAAGAATAGAAAAAAACGTTAAACTACATCTTCTCAGAAACCGATTATCAGATTTTGATGAAACTTTACATAAATGTTCATCGGGATGCCCTTTAACCAAAATTGCCCAAATGGTTCCGGTCCGCTGCACAACATGGCTGCGAGAGTTAAAAATAGAAAAACCTTTAAGGACTTCTCGTCCGCAGTCTTCACGAAAAACATTTTAACCTACTAGCCAGTTGGACTAGCATAATGGCATATTTTACTAGTCCGAATGACAATCTAGTAGTCCGACTATTTTGCCACATTATAAAACTGTATGCTTGAGGTAAATACCTATTTCAATTGAGCAGCTTGCAGTTTGAGTAAACATTTCTTTATTATGATGCTCATGCAGTGATAGGGAGTGACATCCTTCTGTTGGGAATAGTGCTCCTTGTTTTTCAGAACCTATGGGTACTATGTAAAAACAAAAGGCATCTTGCTTGAATAGACTGTAATAATATCAACATGGTTAGAAAAGAAATGCCATGCTTTAATAGCTTTGATTACATTTTACTACTGAATTACCTCCCTTTAATAGAAAAAAAATAATGTCTTAATTTTTCACGTATAGCATCTTTAAATAATTTTTAAACAATAATAATTTATGAGTAAACATATAAGCATAAAGTTCTCACAAAAAGATCAATTTAAAAACCTTACATTTATACATAGGAAAGTATATATAGACTGAACATTAATTTTCGTTTAAGTGACATTCTGAAAGTTTATGAAACAGCTATTTTTAGTAACTTAAATGGCCGAAAAGTGTAAGTGAAACACCAAGTCGATTCTATCTCGTCAGTTCTTGTTCAGGTTAGATATTTGCTTCATAATCTATTCAGATTAAATGTTAACCGATGATCAGATTTTGATGAAACTTGACAGAAATGTTCCTTGGGTGGTCATTAACCAAAATTTGTTAAATGGTTCCAGTCCACTGCACACCATGGCTGCCAGAGCTAAAAAATAAAAAAAACTTTATACGACTTGTCGTCGAAACCGATGACCTTTTTTCGATAAAACTTGACAGAAATGTTTGTTTGGTGCTCCTTTACTCAAATTGCCCAAATCATTTCGGTCCACTGCACAACATGGCAGCCAGAGCTATTAAAGTAAAAATTTTTTTTAAATAACTTCTCCTCAAAAATTGATGATTGTATTTCTATGAAACTTGACGAAAATGTTCGTTAGGTGGTCTTTGCTTGAACCTTTTGGCCAGTGGAGCACAGGCACTGATGTGCCTCTTGTTTTATAATGCATTTGGCCAGTCAACAATTTTGTATAGGTCATAGTTATACATGTTCCCTTTGTTGCACAAACTAATAAGAGAGCCTAAGAATATCAACTCCTTAAAATTATTTTGATGAAATTTTGCGTTTTCATCAACGTGTCATTTCATATTTTCGAAAATACTGTAAAAGCTATTTTAACCCCCTCTACAATACTTGAATAGTATCTATTAAACTACGCTCCTGTTTAAGTAGAGACATCAGTTTTTGCAGGCAACATGGTTTTACAAACAACATTTCTAGTTGTATCGTAAATTTTGCAGATTGTCAAACAAGACGATCCATCAGTTTGGATTCCATTTGTCACGATCAAATCCGAGGCTGATACGCTGGAAAGAACAGCCGGAACACCCACGCAACCTGACAGGACCTTCATCTTCGAAGCAATACGAAAAAGAATCGATTCCTCTTTTCCTAGCAAAGATGGCAATGAGCTGGTTTTCGGACCAGGAGTTTCAGACATTGATAAGAACCAAATCAGCGCGTACGTTAAATCCCGGAATATTAAGTTTGAGGATCGTTGTTTCCACGGTGAAATGTACTTCTCCATCTATGGTCGGCCGAATCTACGGGATATAGCGTTTGCACTACAAAATAAGCCACCAGGTACAGTTATCGGGCGGTACCGGCTCATACCCCTGGATCAGCTACCGAAGTTCTCGGATATTGTTGCAACAAAACCCCCAGCGGTGTCTGTTCCGATAAAGCAAGAGAGCTTCACTTATTATTAGAATGATGTGGAACCTTGGGCTTATGTCGAAGAAACACTGAAAACTGAAAATTCATAGTTCCAGTAGTACAATAAGTGATTGAATAATACATGTTTAAAAGTCAATACATCGCAAAAGTGACATGATACTTCAAGTATGGATGCGGTAATATTGGATTAATGTACAGTTTTTACTTCTCAGAATCTGTGTGCAATGTAAGAATGTTTGCTTATGAACATTATGAACAATCAAGGGGTTTTGAGAAAAGTGTTCATTTGAGTTCACATCAGAAATATAAACCAAAGACTATTGAATGTGTATCTTTAGATGTGTAGTTTTATCATACAGTTTTAAACGACTGCTAAGTATTTTTTAGAAATGCCTTTGCATGTAAGGTATGTGTGCTGCTTGCCAGGAAAGAAATTACCATTTTTGTATTGTTTGTATGTGTGATCTATGGATTTCAATGAATACCAAGTATTCGGATTGCGTTTATGTCACAAACCATTCATTTCTGAATGTTAATATTAACTAAATTCTGATAGTGTAACCGACCAGACTGTGTCCCTGCAACTCGTGTGCTTGATTTTGCCAGAACGACGGTCTTCATTCACACGCGCTTAACATTTCAACCCCTACATTTGAGTACATGTTCGGTTATTTAATAACTATGACATATTCTATAGGCAAATGGAATGGACCCGAACTTATTAACCTTCTCTCAGATACAATTCAGAATGGACCCATAGTATTCTGATACATTTATCTTCATGTTTTGATGAACATTAAACCCAGATAATGATTGCAAAACAGTCCAGTCAGAGCCTCCATTAAAAAAGGCCACCAACTTTTTCATCTTGACCATTGTATTAGCCGTTTGATTAATGTTATCTATCACATTGAGTCTTAAAGGAAGTCTTGAAGGTAATCATGTGAATTCAACTTGTATAGAGCACACTGTATCTTTTAATGTAAGGTAACAACATAATTCATCCCCATGAAATTAAGTTATATTTCACGAACGGCCACAATTGGAATATTTACTTCAGTGGTTACGCGTTGAAATGTAAACATTGTTTATATATATCTTATACTACCCGGTTAATCAAACACTTTCTCAATTTATTTTATATTTGTTATTTAATAAAAGTACTGTTTAATTGGAGAACGGCCCCAAATTTTATTAAAATCACACCAGAAATTACATCAGTGAAAAAAATTCCAAGCATTGTTTGCAAACGTTTGTTTTTGCCACTCAAAAGGGCTAAAATACAGAAATACTTGAGTGAATTAATTGTTTGAACCCACCATTATTTTTCAATAAGCCACCAAAAATCATTAAATCAAACATACTTCATATATTTGTAAGGGTGGACAAATGTTCTTTGCACCCTTTTTTCAAGGAAGATTGAAGTTCATTCATGTTTGCATTAAAAATGCCTATTTGCTTGTTGTCAGATTTTTCGTTGTGATATATTATATACAGACAAAACTTGATTTGTTGAAGTAGTTTGGACCTCTTCAAATACTTCGAGATATCGAACATTTAATATAACTGAAATACAAATCATGTCTAACTGAATCCAACACATTTAAAAAAGTTTGGAATAACCAAAAATCGAGATTACAGAGTCGACATGACTAGAACATCGAGGTAACAGAGTTCGACATAACGAGTGTCGCCCATGTAACATGCCATGTTTATATATATTTTTACCAGAAATTAGGATCATGAATTGTACATTTGAGTATCGTAGAAAACATGGTATCTGCTTCGTCATTGGATGTTCATTTGCTGGACTTAATTTTTAAAATAGATGAGATTTGATGTCGAAAAGAACCATGGTTGTTGTATTCTCTGTATGTACATTGTATTCTGAATAAATGATCTTGAATATTTTGTTCTTGTGTCAAACCTACTTTTGGGGGGCATTGTATGAAATGTTTTACCTGCCGCGTAAAGGCTACCAATGTCGATATGTTTAATTATCGTTGTATGTGTGGGCCGTCTGGTGTAAGACCTTGTCCATTGACGAAATCCCCACCCATAACATTTTGCAAAAACGCAAAAAAACGCCTCCATGCTTTCACGCTATCACTGATGTTTAGAAATTGAGTAAAGTAATCCGCACTTTTGATGTTAATTGTATTAAAAGTACTTTACACTTTATTGTAATGCAAAGTGATATTTTCAACACTGTCACAGTAGACTGAAATACCCGCGGTCAAAATATCTACTTTTTGTCGCCCTCTCCATCTTAAAGCTGTACTGATGGTTTAAGAAAAACGCATAAAACATTAATTTTTGATCTTAAATATAAAAATCTGCGATCTGATTTTTTTGTCAGCAATCTTATATAACTGGTTTCCATGGATTTTCGCAAAAAATGGCTCGTTCTAAGACAAAAAATGAAAAAAAGTTGTTAAAACGTTCAATCTGTGAGAGTGCAGCTTTAACTCTCGGTAACAAAATGACAAACACGGTTATTGACGCCCCTGCCGACCCGGTTCACTTCCATCGTCTCACAAGGTCCCATTCCACCTGCACCGCCACGTCTTCATATTACTAAATGTAGTGTTAGCCGAGAACCCGGTGTTACCTTAAAGCTGCACTCTCGCAGAGTGACCGTTTTAGCATTTATTTTTGTCTTTGAATTGGCCATTTTGTGCGTAAATGTCTTAAAACCAATGACACAAGACTGCTGACGGAAGATCAGATCGCAGTTTTTCACATTTACGTTCGAAAATTGATTTTATATGGCTAAAGCCGTTACTAACGCTTTAAGAAAAATTTAATTTTCGGCAGTTCCGAACAATACATATAGCCCGGAATTAACATAACAGGGTTTTCCCATGCCGGTACAAATAAAAGGCGAATTTTGAGCTATTGAAATTCATGTAACAGTCCAATGACTATTGTTTCCTAAGTAACTTGTGTATATTACAACGGTTTCATTTTGTTTGTACCGGAGGTTTAGGTCGAAAAAAACAGAAAAGCTATAATTCTGGGCTACAACTATTGAGATATGTTCTAGATCTATTTTGAGTTATCTTTTATGACTGTTGAAGCCATTGGGACCCAAATCAGCTGATTCTGACACAAAAACTAAAAAAGGACAAAACTGTCCATCTGTGAAAGTGCAGCTTAAATACAATCATCATCTTGTCCAGGCCCCAATTTCTTATAACAGGATTAAGCTAATCTCACTATTTTTGTTGTTCTATAAAATGTGTTATATTTACTTCTTCAAGAATTTTTAGAAATTATGTAGGAATAATCTGTATCATTCTGATTATCAGAATAAACCATTTTTCGTTTATCAAAATCCATTTTCAGTATGTATTATGGCTACTTGAAATAAGTTAAGCTTAAGAAGTTTCGAGAAATCGGGGCCTCTCAGCATTCGATGACATGTACGCCATTACCTGTTTACGTACATCATCTCAAGTTGATGTCGTTCGGTACACCGCGATGGCTTAAGAATGAGCTGGTCGGCCCGGACGTGTCCTGGGGTCATTACCGGGTCTTGACTCGAAACGGGATATCTCTTCTTCGACCTGACGCAACTCTTGTGACAACTCGCTGTAGTCTCGTTCCGTGTCATACTTATGTTTCGTCTGCAGCCTCAGCGTTTCAGACGACAAACCTGTACGTACTCAAAGCTGCAATCTCACAGATTGACCTTTTGGTCAACTTTTTGCCTTAGAATTAGTCATTTTTTGCGTTTGTCTGGAAACCAGTAATATAAGACTGCTGACAAAATATAAAATCCCAGGTTTCCATATTAACTTGTGTTTATGCCCAAAAAACTCATTTTTCTTAAAGAGTAGGTACTAACCAATATAAGTTTTGAGCGTTAATATGAAAACTTATGTCTGATCTTTTGTCAGCAATCTTATATGAATGGTTTCCAGAAATTTACGCAAAAATTGGCTCATTCCAAGAAAAAACTTAAAACAGTTGTCAAAACAGTCTATCTGTGAGAGTGCAGCTTTAACTTAAGGCACAATAATGCCGTGCTTGGCAGTATTTGGTCTTTTGTCGGTCTTGTAAATGATCATCTGCAATTGCATTTCTTACCTACAGGCAGATGTAGAAATGGACTTAAAGGTTGCTGCATTGAGTTAACGAATTGCTCTAAAACTAGCACGCTCACATACTGCACTAACATTTCTTACGCCTTACCCATAAGGGCACTAACATTTCTTACGCCTTACCAATAAGGGCACTAACATTCCTTACGCCTTACCCATAAGGGCACTAACATTTCTTACGCCTTACCCATAAGGGCACTAACATTTCCCACGCCTTACTCCATGGGACATAAGAATCTCCTAAAATGTTGACTTCCGACATGTCTCCGGCCCGGATCAAACATTCTACCTCATATCGCCATTCCATAAAATGTACCTCAGTGTTGAGAGATCAACAACAAAAACACGAAATATTTGGTAATGACCGGATCGGCGGATGAAGTCCAGAAACCTGTGGAATAAACCAAAATGATTTCCGGGCATAGGCGTCGACATCCGCGGAAAACATGGCAGTGGCGGAGCTCTCGTGGTTGCGTTACCATGACTTCCACCATTTCGGCATTGGTTGGTGTCTTGGGGTTGATGTCAAAATGGCTCATCGTAGCTCGGACAACATCTTACAGTAACGTTTTGCGCAATACTGCTGCAGTCAAACTAATTAGGCTTAAGAAAAATATATTTTGTTTCCGGTTTCCCGACTTGCTTTATTTTTGCCCGACTCTAACCCTTTTTATTGCCCCGAGAAATAGTTTTTTATTATTTGTTTGATTCTTTTCTTTTACAGGTTAAAATGAAGTGTTTCTGGCTTTTAACAAGATCTGATTTTAAAGACGTTCTTAAGCATTTTATTCATAGTTTTTGATAACAGAAAACTCTCAAAAAACGATTTGCCTTAAATAAAGTTTTTCCGATCTACCTACTTTTAAAATAATGCGAGCATGAAGCATAAAATAAACATTTATTTTTGTAAGCCTTTCTCAACTTGAAATCAACAAGAGCAAATGGCGATCACAAATGTGTAATTCATCTCGAAAATATTATCCAAGCTTACTTTTTAATTCAATAAAAGAGAAAAAAGTAATAAAATACGCCAAAATGCATCATTTCGGACTAGAAATTGTTAATACAAATTGCGGGAGTACTCCCAAACACCCTTGCCAACATTTTAAACCAAAATTCGAACATCAAGGCAAAAAGTATTTCAAAACAAAATCAATGTACTTAGCTGAACCGCGTGTCACTTGTTTAAATATAGATCAAAATATTTGCAAGCGTGGGAAATAATACAAACTACCACACAAACAATACTATCAACGCAATCATCGATTGGAATTTCGCCACATCAACAATTAGACGATAATTTTACCATGACTCAGCTGAGTAGTTGCACCGTAAATAAGCTGAGTATCATTAGTGTTATGCAAATAATTCGAAAAACAATATTATATCAGGAGTGGTATTTAATATTCAACTTAAGTTATTCTTATGGTCATACATCATTGACTACATTTGCTCTATTGGACAGTTATTAATAGAAAGTAATCCGATTAGCTATATCATTCGTAGATCTAATTTATACCACTACTGAAAACCAGTCCAGGGTGGTATTAAAAATGCAACTTAAGTCAATATTGTGGTAAAAAATCATTGACTTCGTTCACTGTATAAGTATGTTACGTTAACACGAAATCCGATTGACTACAACATTCTTAGATGCAAGTAAGACCAATATTAAAAACCAAGCAAGAAAGCAAATAAATAATGAATCGAAATCCAAAATCTCTAGAATGCTATTTATGCAGACATGTAAAAAGGACATTGAAATACGAATACAATTTGGTATGCAAACTCTTAGCACATATTTCAGCTATATTTTTGACTCCAACTTGGCTGACAAATTACATACTCGCAAAGAAAAACAAAATGGACATAAACAATGAACTTGCAAAAAAAAATGGCGATTAATAAATCTCAGCAGCAAATAAATTGTACCAATATGAGCAGAAATGAAATAATGAGTGCAAACAAGCAAAAATACGCATCCCTAAACAGAAAACATAATACAAGCATCGAGCCCACCAATTTTAAAGAAAAATATAACTGTTTTATTGGGCGGGGAGGTAAAAGTTTGTGTGAGAAATTATGGTCAAAATGTCATATCTGCAAAACAAATAATGTCATTAATGAACGTATGTCATATGTTTTAAGTCAAGTCAAGTTTAATTATTGTCGGATATCATAACATATAAAACAAATATACAACATGTGTATAGCTTTTTTAAGTTTTAACCGACAGTTTCATATAACAAATAACAACAGGATTCACATAAATTATGTAAGCATGTGTAATTAGTCATAAGATGTGATCTTACAAAAGCATATAATATATCATAATGAATATGAATGGTAAGATCATTACAAATATGAAAAAGCTAGTAAATGTAGAATAAACACAGATATGTCATAAGCATGCGGTTACGAACTAATAAGATATTTTAATATTGGAATACGTGCCGGCTTGCGCATTTGAAATATCAAATAAATATTAAACTGCACTGAAGAACTCTTAAAGCAATTGAAACGCTTATGTCATAAGCACTGAACTAACTTGACCGTGTGACTTTACTACGTAACAATACTAAAAAACCCTCACAATTGTTACTGGGAAAATGAAATATTTACAAGAATAACAAAAACTACAATAATCCAATTATATAAGGAACACGTAATGATATAAAACAAATTCCCCAATTATGGCGGTGATAAAAATCCTCAATGTTGATGTAAATGGTGGGTATTAGTTCGTTATTACACAGAACATCACACCGGCCACTCGGAAACATCACAACGGCCACTCTGGAACATCACACCGGCCACCCAGGAACATCCTTGGCCAGTCAGGAACATCCACCGGCCAGTCAGGAACATCCCACCGGCCACTCAGAAACATAACATCGGCCACCCAGGAACATCACACCAGCCACTCAGAAATATCACATCGGCCACTCAGGAACATCACATCGGCCACTCGGGAACCTCACACTGGCCACTCAGAAATAATAAAAAAAGGAGTTCCATACGGCTACTTGCTTTTATCTTTGCCCGTGGGCAAGATTATAAGCATTTTCTACGGCCGAGAGTGTAAGATAGGTTCATCCCGACCCGAGCGTATGGTGTGTTGTGGAAACGAGGTTTATCGAGTGTTTGTTTAACTGAGGTGGGAGAAAAAGTATCTACCACAGCCGCTCGTGTAAGATAGGTGCATCCCGACCCTCGTGCAGGATGTTCTGCGGAAGCTCGGTAAACCTCGTTTCCGCTTAACACCCAACACTCGGACTGGGATGAACCCAACTCTTACACTCTCGGTCATGGAAGATACTTATAATCTTGGAGTTAAAAACACAATCGCAATTGCTTAGCAATATTTGCGTCACCAGACAAAATGGCTTTTAGCAAACTTTCAGAAATTATTAATCAAGCATAAAAGATTCCGTTCAACTGAACCAATGGACCTTTGATACAGAGACGGTACTAACATTATACCATTATACGTCTTTGTTAGATGAAATAAGCTATTAAAGACGTTTATTAATCTCTAGGTTGTTTATGACTGAATAAATCAATTTCATGCGTTTCTACGTCAACAACGTAAGGAATCCACGTCCAATTTCTCGAACTATCGTAAGCGTAACACGCTTAAGTATTTTATATCATTTAGTTAAATTCCATACTTAAACTTCTCGGAATTTCTAAAGCGTAGCATACTTAAGTAGCTTAATTTGTTCAGCAAAATTTTGTTCTTTAATCTGTTTTTGATAAATAAAACTTAGGTTTTCGTGATTATCAGACAGATAACTTCAATAAACAGTCAAAAAACTTCCCCAAGAAGTAATTATATCAAAATCATAGAAGAACAAAAATAGTGAGCTTAGCCTGATCGTGTTATAACAGACTTAAGTAGCTTCGAGAAATCGACCCTTACTTGATTTTTCAAAACAAAAAGAATATTTTCTAGTCATAATCTTATATAAAGTATCAAGACTCTTAAAGTGATAATAAAACACAAATGATACCAAAACGAAACTAGCGTGTTTAGATTGATCGGGTTATAAGGGACTTAAGATCTATCGAGAAATTGGGGCTCGACTCACAAATAAGCCCTTAGGCTTGATCTTTGAACGACCATAACATTTTAACACCGACTCGTTTAAAAAATACTTTCTATGCCAACTGTTTACACAATTTAATATATATCTTCTTGTTTTTAAAAGTCATAACCAACTCATAACAAGAAATCTGATGAGTTTCTATCTAAAACAAGCGGTGTTGTGTCTGATGGGTGGGGTAATTTAACTCCTAAAATACATAACGTCAAAAAAAAATCTATGTCCAATCATGTGTTCGTTGCATATACAAACATTTAATTGGTATTTTGAAGCTTGTTGGTTAGCTAATAAACGAAAATGTAACGTTTAAAAATTAAAATTAATACTTTCACCCATTCCGGACTCAAACTCTCTGTCCGTGATGTTTTATGGATAAAACACTCCAAACTGTGATTGACAAGGACATAAATAGCAATTACTACATTAATCAGCATGACCAAACCGTTATGGTCTGAGAATATCATGTTATATAGAACATGTTTAAAGTAATTTCAAGTACTTCCTTGATTTCATTTATAACAACTGTTGGTCAGAGGCCGTGATTACAAACAGTCACAAGTCCGAGTGCACATCAGACTCTGTCATATAATCATGACTTGGAAACAAAATGAGGTCACGCAATCTTATACACTGTTATTACCAGACTGATTCTTGGTATCAGAACACAAGGTTACAAGAGGTCAAGAAGCATGAGCCGTAGAGGTTATATATAATGCACCATGACAGACTCAAGTGGCAAACCGCAATAATTTATTTCATTCGAACTTTCCCTCTAGTTGATAACTATTGATGAAATGTACTGAATTATATAAGTATTTTAAAACTGAGATTTATGTTGTAAATCGAATGGAATAAAGCTTATTCTTTGTAATTTAATGAAAGTGCTGTTATGAGTCTGAGGCTAGACTCGGGCTTGAGACTGTCTGTAATCACTGCCCCATCAGCACAAGAGTGAAATATTGCGTGAAATAAATTTAAAAGCAATGACAATTGAAATGCAACTTGTTTAGTTTGATGAATTCTTGTTCTAAACCTTAGTGTATCGACTGAAAGAGACCATTAACAGCATGAATTCGACAGTGCTGCAAGAACTGGTGGATAAAGGAAACACAGAACGGGCCGCTAAGAATGCTGCTGAAATTGTTTATATCGTCATTGTGGCTATAATTGGTATAGTCGGAAACATTGCTGCCATTTTGTTTTACAGCTTAAAGGGAAAAAAGACCACGTCAACCATTCTGATGATACTGCTGTCTGTCAATGATCTCTGTGTCTCAATTATTGAATTTGCCAGCATTGCGTTTCCTCTACATAGTTTGAATTTCCCGCACATCGAGATATTACAGATGTATTTCTTCACTGCACAGGCACTAAACCTGAGCTCTTTGCTTTTTATTTTGATAATAACAGTAGATCGCTATAGGCTAGTATGTTTAATGAAACAATTTAGTAAAACTTCACTGGCTATCATTGTGACGGGAGTTTACATGTATTCATTTATAACTGCGAGTAGATACTTCTTTGTTATTGACGAAATTCCCGTGAACATAACATTAAACAACGTTTCATTTGTTGCTGTCGAAAGTGGAATTTTGAGTAACAAATACCCATTATTGTATTGGTCTACTTTCGTCATGGATTCGCTGACGTTTATAATGGTTATTACAGTATCGGCAGTGTTATACTGGAGGCTATTCAAGAAACTTCAGAATCTCGCAAACAAATTGGAATTGAATTTGTACAAACCGGACGGGTACAGACAGAGCATGGATGACCTACAAACACAAGAGGATGACAGCAAAGTGAAAGGAAAAACGACCAACTCGAACAAGAACAGGACCATTCAACTGATGGTTACAAAAATGATGTTCTGCATTACAGTAGCGTATGTTGTATCGTACTTTCCATGTTATATTCTCGCGATGACGACAAAGGCTGGGGAATCGTATGATGTACCTGTCTGGCAGAAAGTGGTATATAGGTCATATATGCTGAATACAAGTATCAACCCTTACATTATTGGATATTTTAACAAGGACTTTAGATTGTTTCTGATACGTAAGGTATGTCGTTGCTTTCCAGGGTCAACTAACTATTATGGATATTTATAACATGTTTTTCTCTCTTTTTTTCTGTAAAAAGTGATGTATGCAAGGACATTTATTTATCTTTTGTTATTATACATTGATCATTTTATAGTACGTATTCTAACATTATTATATGTGTGTATACTATTTAATTTCAACATAACATCACGACAACGTTGTCTTTGTGCCCAGTTTGCATTGGGGAAATATATTTTGTAAACTCAGAAGATTTCATATAAAGTCGAACCTCGTTGTCTCGAACTCGCTTGGCTTGAATTCCTCGTTAGCTCAATCTGGATTTAAAGACCGATTTCTAGATACTGAAGGTAAGCAATTCCGCTTGGCTCGATTTTTTCGAGGCTCGAAGTATTTTCGCCTGTCCCTTAGAGTTCGAGCCAACAAGTTTCGACTGTACATATTTTGTTAATTTGAAATCTCAATGTTTAGACAATGAATATCATGTATAATAATGCAATTTTCATAACTATATATAAGAAGGACAAATGTATATGTGTCATTGGTACGTTGATGTAGATGTATTTCAAAACTCTGCAACCGGACGCAATGTTCAAACGATGATGTCATAAAAATGCTTTTCACGTTAATACCATCATACAACAAAACGATAACGATTCTGTAAATGCCTTTGTAGGTATTGATAATTTAACTTGTATTGTGTATGTTAAGTTCGTTTCTAAATGACGCTAATATGAATTTCCACGAACTCTTTTTCGTGACGTCACTGCAAATAATTGTTAACTTATGTATTATCAAAATACGCACAAGAGTACCCATTTTATCAATTAAGGCAATTTTTAACTTTTATGTTCCTTTTTCTGAAAGATTTTGAAAGATTATGCCTTACATAAATGTGTCCCTTCTTTGTTTATACAAAGTTGATTGGTCCCCATAGCAATGCATTTTAATAAAAGTCCAGTATTTATGACGTCAGCGGTCCATATCATGTTTTGGCCAGTCCGGACCTCGCCAAAAATATAATATGGACCGCTGAAGTCATATAATATGGACCGCTGACATAAAACTGGTCAGTGCTCCTTGCAATTTTCACAACGACATTTTTTTTGCAGGCAAACATCATTAGATTTGTTCAATAAACACATCAAAGGCGTTTTAAAATTATGAAATGGTTAAAAAGTGTTCGGTATAATATAAGAAATATAACACATCACTTCGGGCCATATGGCATTATAAGGACCGGCCAGTCAGCCCCCGAAGTTGAATGGACCTCGGCTAACGCATCGGTCCATATACACATTCGGGGGCTGACTGACCGGTCCTTATAATGTCATATGAACCTCAGTGGTGTGTAACATTTCTTAATTTACTTCTGAGAACTTGATAAAAACATGAAACGTAAAGTTTGAAAATAAAGCATTTCGAAATACAGACGAATTGTTTCATCTACCTAAAGGGTATGAATAGTAAGATTGTTTTTATTATCAAGTATTAACATTGATGAAAGAAGTAAACTTCGACATGAACGGTATTGAAACATTGTTGCCACCATCGTGAACTTCATCAGCCATGCATACAGCAAGGGCGGATCCAGGATTGGATCCTGGAACTTAGGGGCATAACTTTTTGACTTGCGCCCTTCCCTAAGAACCGAATTTGTTTGGTTTAAGGTATTGGCAGGGATTATTTTATGGTTCTCCCCCATGACAGTTTTAACAATTTCTAGTCATAATTGGTGCATTTTGGGTGCATTTTAATACCATCTCCTATATTGAAATAAAAAGTAAACTTGGATGATTTAAAGGGGGCGCGAGCCAGCTGCGCCCCCCCCCCCCGGTTCCGCTAGTGTACAGTTACGATGCTTGTGGCGAACATTTGGTTCCCCATTTGCAGTGTTTGTGCTACGATGCGAAGTAATATTGGTTGAAACTGTGCGCGGTGTTTCAAAAACTCTGTTTCGGAACACATATGATCACGTGCCCACAAAATAATGTGAACGCCTACGGCGAAATTGCAACAATAAAAATCATATTTTTGATATTTTCGTTTTTTAACGGTAATCGAATTCAAAAACGATATAGCCCACCGTACGCCACTTGATTCAAACACATGTTTGGGAAGGTTTAATTTCTTAATCCCTACCAGAGTAAATATGAATCTGAACACCTCGGCCATTTTCCATCGTAGACATCCTCGGTTCTTTATTGACTGTTTTACAAGGACCGAATTTTTATTTACGCTGTAAGTAAATCGCGTAATAATTTAAATTTCTCTTTTTAAACGGTAATCTAATTCAAATACTTGCAGCGTTGTTTATGATTCTGACATTGCGAACCGTCCGTTTACATCCGTGGTTATTTTCGATGGAAAACTGCCGAAGAGTTCCGATTAGAAGTTATGGAAGCGTTATAAAACACTATTCTATGATGTAACCATGTCTTTCAGGCAAAAAGTTTTACAAAATACAACAACACACAACTGAGCATGAAAAAATCGACCAAATTAGCAAAAATATTGCAAAAAATGCGAAATGGAGGTACAACGGCATGGCAAGGCATATTTCAATGAACTCTTTGACTAATAACATTTTTAGTTTAAAAACACTCCAACAATTAGCTGTTTTATCTCACAAATCTTATATTAAACTCAAACGGCTTTGCAAAATCATCATTTCCCGAGAAAAAAGCATATTTCTTTCTGTAGTGCTAATAAAACAAAGAACGTTTTGTTTTCCCTAAAGACGTGCTAAGGGTTCACAACTGTGTACAACATATTTGGAATCAAATATTAATCAAAATTATTGTTTCAACGTTCTGAAACACCGAAATGGAAACCGAAATACGAGTCTGTTAATATGAATGAAGTAGGATGCAACCTTATAAGGTTATTTTCAAATATTATAAATCTTTATTGTTACTTATACCCTTTTTAATGTTAAATTACGTGTAATATATCCGCTCACAGCAAGTCGTTCGTTACATTACATAGAAACAAAAACAATCAGATTTGGTCTACGTTTATTTTAGGCATGCATTTTGTGTCGGTTGCTATATCGAGTGTTCACATGAGTGTATATAGTATGTAATAAACAAAACAAAAAAACAACATATTTGTTTGTATTTTTATGTTTAATTTTGTATTCATACTTAAGAATCAATTGATATATATAGTTAATTGAAGCTTATTTTGGACATAAAGAACAAACTTTAACATTGTGTTGGTAGAAAACGAGGTGTGTGAAGAATTAGCAAGGGTTTTCGATTTATCATTTGAAATTGTGGCCCGGTTGAATTGATAGTTGGGGTACTAGCATGTTACCAAGTAAATGTCGATCAAGAGCACGAGTGAATTTATTTCGTTGTGAAAATATTTCGCGTCTGTAAATAAATATCTGGCTGTGAGCAGTTTCGTAGACAGAAAGATTAAACCCACAAATCTTTACTAGCTTTGCAACAAGCCAGCTTTTAAAAATCTGCCAAAACAATAGAGATTATAGTGTCATGTCTCCATTGGATGTAGATTTTCTTTGCAATATCAATAAACATGCTCAACAATGTTTATATGAAAAACTACAGAAACAAGCTCAGTAGCCAAAAGGTTGTGCTGTTTGTGGAGTTTTGTGCTTATGTTCCATGTTTGTGATTTTTTGTTTGTTTTATATCTTTCGCGTTTACCCTGTGCCATCAAACGAGGTTTATGTTTAATCTTTTGGCTACTGAGCTTGTTTCTGTTGTTTTTCACATAAGTATTCAACATAAACGCCGTTTAATGGCACAGGGTAAACGCCAAAGACATAGAAAAAAAACACAAAAAAGAAACATGGAACAACAGCACAATCAAAGACAACAAAGAGTAGGCCTACTTAGCGTACCGTTCTATGAAGACTATTGCTGAATATCGCAATCTCCTTTATAGTGGTCTCCCTTGACGAACCGAGATCTTTGTCACCACTGGATTTCAGTTACAAAACAATTTGTTAGCCTTTCACTCACATATGCAATACGTTATTAAAGTTCCATTAAATAATGTTGCTTTCAAAGTTGAATAAAATAAAAAGAAAGAAAAAAATAGTTTTTGAAATGACGTCACTTGATTTATATCATCGCCACGTGATATGCGTATTGGCAGTGATTACTGTACGGCAAAGGGAAGTAACCGCTGTGTGGAGTGCGTGTTCGTCGGTGTATGGAATAAATGGTCAGAGCATGCTAGTAAAGTCTGATGGACGTTACGATTGCTCGTGCACTGACCAAATATTTTCTGGTTATATTATATATTGTTCATAGAGCAGCATCGTCAATGATGTCACTTGATTCATGGAAGGCACCTACATTGTACAGACTTAAATCGACATTTGACCAATCAAAAACATCGTTTAATTTAGATCAGAGGTGTTCCGAAGAAATTGCGTTCATCGGAATATAAATGAAATTGAAATAATATCATCACACGGTTTTCACAAATGTGTCTGTGCATCTTCTTCAATGCCAATAGATGTATGTGTTGATATTAATGTATTATTGCTGTAATTTATCTTTTCCTGATACAGCGACCTATTAAAATATAAATACTTACCTATATACTAAGTATATTTGTTGTGGGCCGTTGCCTTTGTCAAAAATAAATAAATTGTATTATAGACGTGCGTTCTTTGAGGAGAAACCACATATTTGTAACTTATGGAACAACCAGATCAAAAGCTTGTTTAAGTCTTTAATATAGTGTATATTTCAGTACAAAATTAATGGAAGTTCCATGGTTTAAAACTCCTATAAAGTTAAAATACTTAGATAGACGTGTGCCTATGAACATTTCACGATGAAAGACGTTTAAAAGAATAGAGACTTAATAAAACCCTCAAATTCTGTGATTTACTAACTGTGTATGCATTTTATCACTCCTTATATTGTATGTATATTATGTATTTATGTAGTTCAAATGCTTATTTACTTTGTTCAATATTTTCTGCAATAAATACTGTTTAAACCAAAGGCATTTGGGTTGTGGTGCTTTAAACTGAAATGTTATTAGTCAAAAGAGATCATTGAATTATGCCTTGCTTTGCCGTTGTACGTCCATTTCGCATCCTCTGCATTATTTGTTCGCCGATCTTGTCGATTGTGTCATGCTCAGTTGTGTGTGTGTGTGTGTGCGTGCGTGCGTGCGTGCGTGCGTGCGTGCGTGCGTGCGTGTGCGTGTGTGTAAAACATGTTACCTGAAAGGTATGGTAACATCATAGTATGTGGCCTGATAATGCTTCCATAATTGGTTTGTTCTCGATTGAAAATGGCCAGGTTGTTCAATTGCGTAACTTTGTTTTTTTCATAGTCCGCCAACATTAAACAACATAACTGTGATAGTATCATATGGACATTTGAGTGCCACTTAAGGCTATCATAATTTGTTTATAAAAATGAACATTGATATAATCCGTTTATTACCATACACGTCACTTTCCTACCCACAGTTTATGTAATTTGGCCAAGTTGTGTATTTTCGATTATTGCTGATGACGGGTCAAACAGTAGGTGGCCTAAACATATGTGTAAAGCAATTTATTTGCACTCAGGAGGTTGCCTTCTAACCAGTTTTTATAAAATTTTGTGCCTTTATTAATTATAGGTCTGGTTCGATGGCGGATCATGGCGGGTGACGTGAATCACGTGTACCAAGCGTTTTGTTAACACTCTAGAGGTTACTTTCTTTCCAGTCTTCATGAAACTTAGGCAGATTAGTTGACAATGACACAGACTCGCCTCATAGTATAATGATAGCTGTTAGCAGATTTAATTCATAACATTAAAAGTCTAATAGCCAACGATCTAAGAAGGTCCTGTTTTTAGGCACAAGTCTAAGACGAGTGTTGGCGTTCGCTCCGCGGCGCTCTTGTTCATATTGAGATTTGAAGGAAACTTTTATTTTTAGTCACACTCACTCATAAATTGATAAAAATTAAACTTTTATTATAAAAAGAATCTTTTAAATTCTACCCTTTAGCCATGTTAAGGCAGATGAAACAAATCGCATGCATCTGAAAACATTCTTTCAAAATAATTTATTTTCCAGAAACAACCAAACAGATGGACACAAATGTAGATCATTCATACACATATTTTGTTAATAAATGAAAATAGTTCATACAAGAGAAAAACTGAACATAAGACATGAAAAGAAAATATGCACAGAACTTTACTTGTATAGCCTCAATTGGTGATATGGGTACTTAAGGCATATTTTGCAATAATACATACGTTAACAATTCAGTACAGAGAAGTCACGAAAAAATGTTAGTGAAAATAGTCAAAATACTGATTAGCGTCATTAAGTCAACATGACTTACACTTAATAAACACATTACAATTTAAATTATCAATAATAATTAGTTATCGTTTTGTTTTATTATACTATAAACTTGAAAGGCATTTCTATAACATCATCGTTTAAACATTTCATAAGGTTTAAATGCATGTGCACATTCGTACCATGGATAGATATACTTTTGTTCTGCTAGTCTATAGTTTTGACAACTGCACATTACATGATATTCATTTTCCAACCATTGCAAATTCAAATTGAGAAAATATGGACATGAAATCTTTAAAGGAGATATTTTCCCGATGTAAACTCGGCACCAGTTCAATGCTTTACATTGCTGTTTAGATCAAATCTAATAGTATACACAAATATAATAGAGCAAGAATACGTACTATAGATGATATACATAAAAAAGAACATGATAATAGATTTCCGAGCCTATATAACATATATACAGAACAAAATAAAAAAAAAACGTATCATAGATATTCATTATAGTTAATTGAATGAGTACTTTTGCACTGGAAAGCAACGGAATACCTTTCGTATCAGAAAAAGTCTAAAGTTCTTGTTGAAATATCCAATAATGTAAGGGTTGATACTTGTATTCAGCATATATGACCTATATAGCACTTTCTGCCAAACAGGTACCTCGTACGATTCCCCAGCCTTTGTCGTCATGGCGAGAATATAGCAAGGAAAGTACGATACAACAGATGCGACTGTGATGCAGAACATCATTTTTGTAATCATCAGTTGAATGGTCCTGTTCTTGTTCGAGTTGGTAGTTTTTCCTTTCACTTTGTTGTCATCTTCCGTAGTTTGTAGATCGTCCGTGCTCTGTTTGTATCCGTCCGCTTTGGACAATACTAAGTTGTTGCCATCTCTTTGTGTTGGTGTTTTGTCACTGCTCAGATCTGGAGATGAAAGCTTTTCAATGGGAACTTGCAGTGTGTTTCCAGTAGACATGGAATGCGTTGACGTGTCATACTTGACCTTTAACTTATTGGCGAGATTCTGAAGTTTCTTGAATAGCTTCCAGTATAACACTGCCGATACTGCAATAACCATTATAAACGTCAGCGAATCCATGACGAAAGTAGACCAATACAATAATGGGTATTTGTTACTCAAAATTCCACTTTCGACAGCAACAAATGAAATGTTGTTGACTGTTATGTTCACTGGAATTTCGACAATAACAAAGAAGTATCGGCTCGCAGTTATAAATGAATACATGTACACTCCCGTCACAATGATGCCAGTGAAGTTTTTCTAAACTGTTTCATTAAGCATACTAGCCTATAGCGATCTACTGTTATTATCAATATGAAAAGCAAAGAGTCCAGGTTTAGTGCCTGTGCAGTGAAGAAATACATCTGCAATATCTCGATTTGCGGGAAATTCAAACTATGTAGAGGAAACGCAATGCTGGCAAATTGAGTTATTGAGACACAGAAATCATTGACAGATAACAGAATCATCAGAATGGTTGACGTAGTCTTTTTTCCCTTTAAGCTGTAATACAAAATAGCCGCAACATTTCCAACTATACCAATTATAGCCACAATGGCGATATAAACTATTTCAGCAGCATACTTAGCGGCCCGTTCTGTGTTTCCTTTATCCAGTAGTTCTTGCAACACTGTTGAATTCATGCTGTTAATGGTCCCTTTTAGTCGGTACACTAATGTTACGAACAAGAATAACACCAAACTAAACAAATAGCATTTCAATTGTCATCGCTTTTTATTTATCATCACGTAATATTGCACTCATGATAGTCTGACCAACAGTAGTTAGAGATCATATCAAGGAAGTACTTGAAATCACTTAAATAATATACTGTGGTATGTGATATAGTTAGAACACAACGGTATTTGATGTATTGTAACCACAAATAGATTTGCCTGCTGATTGAATAACTTGTTGCAATTAAAGAATTCCTCAAACAATGTTCGCGTTAATCACAGTTTTGAGTGTTTAAAAAAATACAGAACAAACGTTTGACTCCGGATTCGGTAGAAGTATTAATTTTCATTTTTAAACGTTATATATTAGTTTATGAGCTCACTAACAAGCCTCAAGATACCAAATGAAAGTGTTTTTATACGGAAAACTATGTATCTGATAACTGAATTGTTTTAAAATTCAAGTTGACAATAATTGAAGTTTCAAGTGCGTTGCATTGCTCATCGATAAATTAAAAAAATAATCTGAGAACACCAATGGTGACTTGCCACTTAGTATTTTAAATTACAAACGTAATTGAAATGTCCGATATTGGCCCCAATAAAATTAGTGGATGTGCGTTTTATTATCAATTGTAATACAAAGTAGCTAATTTCCTGCATCCTCTTTCAAGTACTTAATTTTTTTAAAATGGGACAGTTATTAATTGTTTTCACGGTAAAATAGGATAGTCACTCAAGTCAGTACTATTTAATGGCGCATGAGCGGTTTAAAAGTCTGCCCGCAACTATTTGATTACATTATATTTTATTGCATGACGATACATGTACACAATGGAGCGTGAGCGGTTTAAAGTCTGCCTGCAACTATTTGATTACATTATATTTTATTGCATGACGATACATGTACACAATGGAGCATGAGCGGTTTAAAATCTGCCCGCAACCATTTGATTACATTATATTTTATTGCATGACGATACATGTACACAATGGAGCGTGAGCGGTTTAAAGTCTGCCTGCAACTATTTGATTACATTATATTTTATTGCATGACGATACATGTACACAATGGAGCGTGAGCGGTTTAAAGTCTGCCCGCAACCATTTGATTACATTATATTTTATTGCATGACGATACATAAGCCAGCGAATATTAGCTACAATACGGAGTGACCCCAGCGTATCCAACGTGCTGTTTTAAAAAGGAATTGCGAAGCCAATGCTGATTCTTACTTGAGTATAAAGCCTAAGAAAATAGTTAAGTTCTCAGAAAGTGATATTTGCAGCAACGACAACTGACATCTAAACGTATCTACGCCGAGAGAAGGGAATAAATGAATCGTCAGACCCGGTTAAGTGTGGGTCGTCCGGGCTTTAACCGCGTCACCTTGGTTTTGATGCAATGAATCTCCCTAAGTGGCGATTAATATTAAATGTTTGCTGTAGAAATGAATGGACAATCATACTTATTTCACGTTCAATGGCGGCGTTCGTTTGTAAATCTTTGGAATCTACTACATTTATGTATATGAATTAATCCGAAACACAAAGAATATATAGTTTTCCTATGTTCTTGAGTAAATATAAAATACCATTTTACACTAAAATCAGCAAAGTTTCCGTTTCTGTTATGCTTAGTTTTAAGTTAAAGTTATAGTCATGTTTGCAAATTAAACGATTGATTTCCAACAAAACGACAACAGCAGCTGAAATATATTGAATAAAAAATAGTTTGCTTTCGGACTCGTGCATCTGGCTTTTTGACTTGTAGATCTTGCTTTTTGACTTGTACATGTTGCCTTCGGACTCGTTCATCTTGCTTTTTGACTTGTACATCTTGCGTTTTGACTTGTACATTTTGCCTTCTGACTCGTTTAACTTGCTTTCTGACTCGTACATCTTGCTTTTTGACTCGTACATCATGCTTTCTGACTGGTACTCCTGCTTATTTACTTGTACATTTTGCTTTCTGTCTCGTACATACTATCTTTTGACCTGTACATTTTGCTTTTTGACTTGTACATCTTGCTTTATTGTATCCTTGTTTCGCTATTGGAGCAACTGTATAGTGAACTTCTTGAATGTCCTATTGGCTATGTTGTTTGATGCTATATTAAATTGTACTTAATCTCAATCTGCTTGCGAGATAAATGAGAGTCTGTAAACTTACTTTAAGGTTGCATGTATATATTTAATGTGTATATAACTTATAAGGAACTTCAGATTCTTTCATCGCATTTGTTTTGTTTAAATTAGACAGAAAAACTTTGTTTACACTTACATCTAAATAACATAAGGAAGGTAGGTAAGCAAAACGGAGTACTGTACCTAACCGACCTATATCAAGATGTATCATTATAGAAATTGTAAACTATAAATTGGTAAAACGTTACATGTTCACTCCAAAAATGCACATTGTTTAGGAAATTACGGAAAAGAAATCCACACTACTGCAAATTCCTGAATGGTCATAGGAATGTTAGGTTTTAGGCCTGAGCATATTCTAGGTATACACTTTATAAGAAGACACCAAGCAACATGAAACACTATGGAAGCGCCGTTTCTGTCTTATGTTTTGATAGTTCACTTATACAAATAAAACTACAGTGACAAACCAAGAAGTCGAAAATTAAAAATAATTAACCTTGTTAAGCGGCAGGAGGAAATGGTAATTACGACTATAAACTAGAGACACAAACATATTAACGTTCCATACACAAAATAACAAAACACCAATAGAAACCAGAACCTTATAAAATTTGCTTTACCGTTAAATGATGGGACTACACCTTGGATTGGTCAGTGAAACAATAGTTTACTGGAACGCGAGTCTCTTAGATTGAAATCGGTCATAAATGGCCATACCTCTGAGTGCAATAAAATAAGACCTGTATTGTAAAGTACAAGGTTCATAATTTAGAGAAAGAGTCGAGCTTTATCGTCATGTCCGATTTTAAAGGTTATATATGACCACATAATCAAAGCAGGTCTCCGCAATTGTCCATTAACCGGGTCAACATTCGGTGAACAACGCAAGTTTGTTTAATATTACTTACATTGCTATTTTGATTGTTTCTGCTGTATACATATATCTCGGGAGAGTGCATTTATGATATTGTATAACTTGTTGCCTTATATTTTGAAACATGGAAATACATATGTTTAGACGAACATGACACAGAATGCATGCATACACGATGGTTTAGTTTTCTTTATTTGAGTTCTACATAGCAAATGTCAAAATGCTCCTCTTCATTTCATTGAAAATGTCAATGTCCTGTAATCGTCCTTTTGCAGTGTGTGTCGATCCTTTCATACGGGAGAAGAATATCAGCTTACTTAGAATTCTCCCAGTTTCCCTAAAACATTGAATAATTAGAAGATGCAGTAATGTTTATGCTTCTAGTTGTATAATGTATGGGGTAAATACGTAGGAGATGCGCTCATAAAAACTTTAATTTGTATAATGTATGGGGTAAATACGTAGGAGATGCGCTCATAAAAACTTTAAGTTGTATAATGTATGGGGTAAATACGTAGGAGATGCGCTCATAAAAACTTTAAGTTGTATAATGTATGGGGTAAATACGTAGGAGATGCGCTCATAAAAACTTTAAATTGTATAATGTATGGGGTAAATACGTAGGAGATGCGCTCATAAAAACTTTAAGTTGTATAATGTATGGGGTAAATACGTAGGAGATGCGCTCATAAAAACTTTAAGTTGTATAATGTATTACGTTAAATGTACAAATGTTTCAAACGGTGAAATGGTAAAGGCATTTATATTCAGAATATGTTTTAATTAAAAAAATATACGAATAGGATGTTGTGATCTGTTTTATGTCAATGTTATTTTGCGCTAAGTCTGATACATAAATAATCTCCTTTGAACCATGCTGTCCGATAAGTTTATAATGATTTTTTCCGTCTCTTTCCTCAGTAAATTGCTTAACAAATTAACTAATTCAAAACTTAAATATACATTCTCGACACAACGCGTGAAGAGTACAGAATAAGTTAGATTTGTTTCTGGCTTCAATTGAGTCACGAAAGTCTTGCTTAAATTAACAGCGCCAATGAGCGAACTCAAAAGCTCGTCCGTATTTCAGTCGAACATGGGGCATAACTCGACATTTATTAAAACTATATTAGTTATTGGTCTTACTGTTATTAACAGTTTTCGGGTAATAGCCAACAGCGCTACTGAGCGAACGCAAAAGCTCGTCTGAATCTTCTGTCGAACGTTGGACATAACTAGACATCAATCAAAACTTTTTTTTTATTTGCCTTAATTTAGATAACGGTTTTCGAGTATTGACCAACATTAAAGGTTTTCGTGACAAGACAGGGACGACGACACCGACAACGACACTAATACAAAAAGCCTGAGCTTTTTTCTTCAGAGAACAGACAAGATTTGGTAAGAGAATGAAATGTTTCCCTAACATATTATGTACTGAAAAAGAATCTTGGCCATAAAAAAGTATAGTATTGATTAAGAATGAATAAAAAAAATGTAAAGTTATTGAAAATGTCTTCGTTGAATCCTGACAATAGTTGTTGATTATACATTATTATTGACCGGCGACCGTTTATTGCATTTAGTTTTATTGGTGGCTGTATATAATATGTAAAAGAGTGGGACCAGCGATATCGGAATGAATATTCTTACAATTACTGCATGATAAAGATTGATATTCTTTACAACTAAATGATCAAGATTTATCATCTTACCACATCTAATAATCAAGATTGTATGAAGCGAAATTTATCCAAATACTAAAATTACGCGAAGTTGACTGAAGTGAGTTGAAAATATACATTGATTCAAAGACATATTCATTGTTGATGTTTAGCGAGTGTGTTTTTATATATTTCGCGTTAATAGTAAATTACGTTAATGTTAATGCTCGAATGTAACTGCGGGGACAATAACAACCAATATCTCAGCTGCTTCTTATACAACCTAGTTCCATACTGCAACAGCTAGTGGTAAAATTACAATGGTTATAATTATATTCCTATAAGTAAGCATTACAGTGAATTTCGATCTACAGAAAATGGAGCGTGGCAACGAGGCCGAAGACCTAAAAAGCTCGCACCATTTTTGTATGAAACGCCAAACAAACTCTAATTATTTGCATTCGGAACTCCTCGGCCATTTTATCGAAAACAACCTCGGATGTATGCCGGTACATCAGTTGAAGTAGTTCGTATTTTTTTTAATAATATCATTAATTAAATGTAAGGTTTACGAGTTGTATTAATAGATTTCAGTTTAAATTGATTGCCAGTGAAGTGTTTTATTGCAAACATAATTAAGATTCCCAAGAGTTAAGTCATAAAGTTTAACTGCTATATAAGATTACTACGCGATCTATTTGCAGCGGACTTAAACGTACCACTTTTTGGTATGTAAACCGTCCAAATACATCCGAGGTTGTTTTTAGTGTTTCATGTACTATACTCTCATGTGAACACACGATATAACACTTTATATCCATTAGTCATGAAAATCAAAAACCCAGAATGCATGTCTTAAATAGACCTAGATCAAATCTGATTGTTTAAAATAAGGTCTGTGGAATAAAACACTAACTGTTAAGTTTATTTTAATTGAAATGTAATTAGTATAAACATTCATTGAAATATGCCTTTCCATGCCGTTGCATGTCAATTTCGTATCCTCTGCATCATGTTTTTCGCTATTTTTTTCGTTTTTGTTATGCTCATTTGTATGCGTGTGTGCGTTTCTTGTAAAAGGTTTTGCCTAAAAGGCATGGTTACATCACAGTGTGCTGTCTTATAACGCTTCCCTAACTTTCAATCGGAACACCTCGGCCATTTGCCATCAAAAACAACCTCTGATGTATATAGACGGTTTTCAATATCAGAATTGTTTTCATTTAACTACGCTGCAAATAGATCGCGTAGCAATTTAACAGAAAAAACTAAGGACTTTCATGTTTTGTTGTCGGACTATGTTGGTGGACTATGAAATAAAACAAAGTAACGCAATCAGAGCACCTCGGCAATATCCCATTGAAATCAACTTCGGATGTATGCCGGTGCATAAGTGAATTTAATTCGTGAAATTATTATTTTTTAAATAATAATAATAATTGATTTCAGTGGTTTAACGTGTAATTTGAACTACTTTGTTCAAATTAATTTCTAGTGAGGTGTATTTTTGCATCAATGATTCATAAGATCAAAATCCTTTGGCTTAGCTGCTAAATTTAAATTTCAACGCGATCTACATGCGTCATAGTTAATAATTCTGAAATAGTAAAACTGTCCATATACAACCTAGGTTATTTCCGATATTATACGGCGCAAGTGTTCCGATTGAATTTTACTCTGGTAAGGCCAAATAAAAAAATAGGTCCGTTTCAGGTTACCCGACCGACCCTATTTTTTTCCCGCCGACCCTAACCTATTTTTCCCTGAAAAAAATGTGATTTGGGTACGAAGAGCATTTGTTACGAAATATATGTACGTAAAGTTGACAATATTAGAGTTGGATTTCTGAATGTATTTACCGTACTTCACTTTAGAGTTCGGACACCTTAAAATAATTAATTTTTCGCTCTACGAATTCATAGCAAATAACCATTTTTACATTTTATTTACATGTATGGTAAACCTGCCTTTTTTCCTCATGTCTGCATTTTGCCACTTATTAATTTATCAGTAGTTATCAATGGTTATTACGCCTATAAGTCACTGTAGCTCCTTCATCAAGATAATTAAAATCCCATTCAACACCATTTTATACATGCATTGAAATGAATAAACACCTTTTTATCGGCTTCAGATCAAACAGTCACATTATGTAACGTCACATAACTCGGTTATACCCACGAGGATCTCATGGAGAGCATGGATATTGTTATGCAGGATTAATGTGTCTGGTGTTTTTTTATTGTAACTTAAGTACTGTATTTATAACTTTAATTCATCACATTTAATAGTTACCTGTATCATTGAATGTGTTGACTTTATTGTTTTCATGCCAAGAAATCCTATCCAATTTTCGATTAAGATGGAAACCCCTGTATGCCAGCATATACCTGGATTTTAGCAGCATATGCATTATTTTCCATTCAGTGGTTTTGTGCTAAGGGTTAAAGGGCTGACTTGGTTCTCCATGAAAGTTTTATCAGTTATCTGCTGTTACAGCTAATTCATTTCATTTAATGACCATTACGACCAGCATGAAATTCAGGGGAGCAATAATTTTGGTCATTTTTCGGAAAAATCTTTCTATAGTGCATGGTTCTTAGATTTAACGCTTCATCTCATTTTGTTTATTAAAAATAAAAATAAAAATTCAATAATTATACTTTATTATTAAGTATTGACATGATTTTCTTAACTATAAAAAGCATAATTATTAATTAACTAAGCTAAGCATTACATCTTTGATATTGTTTATGAACAATCTCCTTGATAACAATATTAAACTATCTAAACCACACTCTTGTTATTATGTTTAATTATGTTTAAAGATTGAAAACATCAAGTTCAAATGTTAGTATATTTTTTTGTTCCCCGACAGCTAAATATTTTCCTCACGCCGGCCAAATCCTAATAGCCTCTTATAGAACAATACCGTAATCAAGTCGTTTAATTTATTTAATTTAACAACTTGAGTACGTATTGTTCTATCAGAAGCTCTTAGGATTTGGCCGGCGTGGGGATGTATTTTGACACAAATAGAATCACAAACCCCAGTCAAACTTATCAACTTCCAGCTCAAAATGTTATGACTCATGTATATTTAATAAAATGATACCGGGGAGTTGTTTATCTGTGGATGTCGAAAATCTGCTTAAAGGGGCTATACTCAGTATGATAAAAAAGCGAAAAAAGAGAGAAAATTTTCGAAAACTGACATAGACTTGGCATCGATGTGTACAATGCATTGAAACTTACTAACTGAAAAACCCGGTCTCCGACACAGTTTTTTACATTTTGGTACTTTTTTTTTTACAATTATGATAAAACGTAACACAGTCCATTAGATAATTGTCCTGAGATTCGTTACAGAAGAAAACTTTTTTGGTGCGAATCTGGTGTACAGTCCCTTTAAGGGTTCATTGTACTTTGCGCTCATTATAAATAGATAAATGAAGGGTCTTCGCATTGATACAAAAAACTTAGTTCCTTCATTCACAGCAACATATAGTTGATTAGCGCAAGATTAGCAGCATCAGTAGAAGTTATATGATAGTTAGTAGAAGGAATAGTAGTAGCTGTTGTTGTAGAAGTGGCAACAACAACAACAACAATTCAGCAGGAGCGGCAGTAGTTTAAGGGGTATCATCATCATCATCATCATCATCATCATCATTATCATCATCATCATCATCATCATCATCATCATCATCATCATCATCATAATCATCATCATCAGCATCATCATCATCATCATCATCATCATAATCATCGGTGGTGGTGGTGGTTGTGGTGGTGCTGACGGTGGTGTTGTGGCTGTGGTGTTGACATTGGCAATAGCAGAAGCAGTAGTGGTAGTATCAGCAACAATAGCTGCAGCATTACCACCTGTATTACTAAGACTTAAGAGCACACGTATTAAATGACCAACATAGTCGGTTCTGTTCGGTGGGGTTAAATACCTATTTACAGTAACGATCCTTCTGAGTCATGTTAGTATTTGGGGGTAGGGGGGGGGGGGGGGTCAATATTTTACAGAAAAGGAGTCACTCAAGGACAGCGACCATTGTCGTGAGTTTATGTCGGTCAAAATATGTTCTTTCACAGGTCACGGTACGAAGACAATGCCCGATGAACACAAAACTAAGCAATTTTTTAGATTGAAACATTGCAAAAACAAATCCCAATCAGTTATACGAAAATGCATTTTAACCGCCTCAGAATGTGTTCATGATAATATGAACAAAATTGAAGTAAATTTAACATTCGGAGATTCAGTTTCGCCAATGTGATATATTTTTTCAAGTTTCGTTTGTATTTCCCATTTTCCATGGTGTATACGTATACTTACGAACTCAATATTTTTACAGTGAAAAAAAAACAACAACAAAGCTTTAAAAATGAATAAGAGTGTGTGTTTTTGTTAAAAAATGTGAACCCAATAAATCTGACATTTGAAAATCAATATCCATACGCTTAGTAAAGCATACCCTTAAATATAATTCGACCTATGAGACCGCCAGATTCATATATAATGTAATATAGGTTACATTTTCATTCCAAATAAAACGGTTGGTTAAGCATACCATTTTCATTAACATCTGTCATATGTCTAAAACGATAATGTTACTCATTAAAAACAACATATTTTTGTTTAAGAATAAGTAAATAATAAGTTTTTACTAAATTAAGTACTCTGTAATTATGTCTAACACTTGATACTTCTTCACGTCTATCTGGGCAAAATTAAATACATTCTTCCAAATCTTGACCCAAACTACAGCAACTCCCTAGATATGAAAACATGATTAAACATATGGTCAGATTCTCGGTCAATTAGTGGTTAATGTGAAGCTGAAATTGGCTCTTGTGTAGAAATGAAAAGTGGAAAAAATGGCTGGTATTTCTTGGCATGATTGATGTTTCAATGAGTATTACTGTACGATTATTGCTTCATAAAGTCTATATTAAAAGTGTGATACAAGTTTCAAAGTTAATTGGCGGATCGTTTTACAAACATGTCATGTCTGTATTCTTCTTAATCTCTGCATTGTTGTTTCTTTAATCCTCCTTTAAATATATCACACATCCTTTTCACCAGGGAATAAATCGTTAAGGATGGGTAGTAACCAACTAACTAATCCCAGTGATGTATACGGTTAGGTAATCTAGCCAGGCATTGTAACGATAAAGATCAATAGTTTTTGTCTGTTAGACTTAGTAACTGTAAAAGTTCTGTCGATGTCTTTTGGGTGTCCGAAAATTAGGTACCTAAAATAAATTATTTTTGAAAATAATAATGGATGTCCGAATTGATAGAATGTCCGAACTCTTAAGGTGAATTACGTTTGTGGTTGTGTGGCAGGTATATTTCAATTCTTGAACTATATTTTCTTGTCAGATACAAATGTGTCAGATACTGACTCTCGGATTGATATGTCAAACTTAAGTGTGCAATTTTGGCAATAAAACCTGCATGTTACTTGTTCTTCAAACCTGAACACCCAGGTCCACTTGACAGCATTGAGGTTTCCTTGGCTGATGGCTTATATGGTAAATTTGCTGTCCCACTCTTCATGTAATTATGTTTCAGGGAGGTTAGTATTCTACAGAGGGTGATCGAACGCAAACGGGTGCATAAAGAAAAGTAAAACCGTTCCTGGAAAGTCTTAAATAATAGCAGAGTGGTGTACCATAACTTAGTTGAAATCCAACCATCATTGTCAAAAGTATTTAACCAGACAAATAAAGAATGTTTCCTTTGAAGCATGTAACATGTTTAAAAACTAATGATAAACCTGAAAATTGAACACTTGTATTCTTGTTACTTTCTTAGTCAACAGTTACTGAAATCAATATATCAAAAAAAAAAAAAAATCCGACCTACCTACCCTATTTTTTAGCAGTGTTACCTGAAACACACCTATTTTTTATTTGGCCTAAGGAATACGACATTTAACGCTCCCAAAATTGTGTTTAATCAAGTAGCGTACGCTGATCTATATCATTTTTTATTCGAGTACCGATAGAAAAGAAAATATAAAAAAATATAATTTTCATTGTTGCAAAATCGCCGTGGTCGTTCACATTTGTGTGACTTGATGTTTTTCCGCACAATGTTTTGAATCATCGCGCACAGTTTTAACCAATATTACTCTCACTTTCGTTAGCACATTGTTTTATTTTGTATTCTTGTTGCATCTCAGCGCACACACTGCAAGCGGGAAACCAAATGTTCGCCACAAACTCCGTTACTGTACGCATGGCTGATGAAGGTCACGACAATGTTTTAAACAATTAATTTCGTACTTTTGTAATGCATCTTAATACTAGATAATAAAAAACAATCTTTAAATTTCTTCCCTTAAGGTAGATAAAATAATGCGTGTGTATCTGAAAACAGTTTTATCGAAATGCTTTAAGCTACCAAACACACAAAGGTCATTCTTCCAAACTTTCCGTTTCATTTTCAAGCATTCAGTAAATAAAGGACAAAAGTTCAAACGAGAGGAAAACTGAACATAAAATATAAACAATGTTGTTTAATAACACAGAAACAATATTTAAACACAGTTATTTTGCTTATTTAATTGTAGTAATACGTAACAAGTATGTGAAGTGATTTCGCGCACGATAAATAGTTTGAGGAAATACTTATTAGCGTCATTAAGTTGCACACTTAACATACACATTACAATTTAATTGATCAACATTTATTAAGCAGTTGTGAATCTACAAATGAAATTAATTAGACGTTATCGTTTTGTTTCTATAATATCATTAACGTGTTTTGTTTTTCATAACACAAACATTTAAACATTCCATAAGGTTGAAACATTTTGAATTTCACTTGAATCATCGTACCATGGACATATATGTATTTGTTAGACTTGATGAGTTGTGAAAATGGAAACATATATAATTATGTATTTTCTATATATAAGATATCCAAATTAACAAATATGTCCTTGAATTTTTCAGAAGTTGAGATCAATGAAGGTGTTTTTACGAAGCAATTTCGGCATCGGTTCAATGTTGTGATGTACTTTTAATTTAAACATTATACCAAAATATAAGACTGCAATAATTCGTGCTATACAATAATCTACACATAATGACAAAATGGCATGCATATAGATTTCCGATCATATATCAAGTAGTAATAGACAAAATATTTTTATACCTTTATATACATAAAAGTTTATTGAATGATTACTTTCGCCCTTAAAAGCAACGGAAAACCTTGCGTTTCAGAAAAAGTCTAAAGTCCTTGTTAAAATATCCAATAATGTAAGGGTTGATACTTGTATTCAGCATATATGACCTATACAGCACTTTCTGCCAAACAGGTACCTCATACGATTCCCCAGCCTTTGTCGTAATCGCGATAATATAGCAAGGAAAGTACGATACAACAGATGCGACTGTGATGCAGAACATCATTTTCGTAATCATTAGTTGAATGGTCCTGTTTTTGCTCGTGTTGGTAGGATTTCCTTTCACTTTGTTGTCGACCTCCATAGTTGGTAGGTCATCTGTGCACCAGTCCGGTTTGGACGTATTCAATTCCATTGTGTTGCCATCGCTTTGTGTTGGTGTTTTGTCTATGCTCAGATTTGGAGATGTAAGTTTTTCAATGGGAACTTGCAGTGTGTTTACAGTGGACATGGATTGCGTGGACTTATCATACTTGACCTTTAACTTATTGGCGAGATTCTGCAGTTTCTTGAATAGCCTCCAGTATAACACTGCCGATACTGTAATAACCATTATAAACGTCAGCGAATCCATGACGTAAGTAGACCAAAACAAGAATGGGTATTTGTTACTCAAAATTCCACTTTCGACAGCAACAAATGAAACGTTGTTGACTGTTATGTTCACTGGAATTTCGTCAAGAATAAAGAAGTATCTACTCGCAGATAAGAATGAATACATGTACTCTCCTGTGACAATGATTGCCAGTGACATTTTACTGAACTGTTTCATTAAGCATACTAGCCTATAGCGATCTCCTGTTATTATCAAAATTAAAAGCAAAGAGCTCATGTTTAGTGCGTGTGCAGCGAAGAAATACATCTGCAATATCTCGATATGCGGGAAATTCAAACTATGTAGAGGAAACGCAATGCTGGCAAATTGAGTTATTGAGACACAGAAATCATTTACAGGTAGCAGTATCATCATAATTGTTGACGAAGTCTTTTTTCTCTTTAAGCTGTAAAACAAAATAGCCACAATGTTTCCAACGATACCAATTATAGCCACAATTACGATATAAACTATTTCAGCAGCATTCTTAGCGGCCCGTTTTGTGTTTCCTTTATCCACTAGTTCTTGCATCACAGTCGAATCCATGCTGTTAATGGTCCCTTTCAGTCGGTACACTAAGGTTAAGAACAACAATAACACCGAACTAAACAAACTGCATTTCAATTGGCATTGCTTTCAAAAATAATATAACGTAATATTGCTCCCATGTCCCTCTGACCAACAGTAGTTAGAAATGAATTCAAGGAAGTACTTGAGATCAATAAATTCATAAACTGTGGTATGTGATACAGCTATATATATATAGAAAGCAAAGATATTTGATGTATTGTAACCAGAAATAAATATGCCTGCTAATTGAATAACTTATTTCAATGAGTCATTTCCTTGAATAAAGATTGTGTAAATCACAGTTATGAGAGTTCAATGTTTAAAAGATCACAGATTAAAAGTTTGAGGCCGGATTCGGTTGAAGTTATAATTTTCATTTTTAAACGTTACACATTATTTGATTAGTTCACTAACAAGTTTCAGCATACCAAATTAAAATGTTTTTATACGGTAAACTATGAATTTTATAACTGAATTGTTTTAAAACTCATGCTGACAATAACTGAAATTGCACTTGCATTGCATTCCTCAAAATGAATCATTTTTTCTGAGATTTGTTTTAAATACTACTTCGCAAAATAAAAAAACCCACCAATAATGACTTACCACTTAGTATTTTTAGATTTTAAACAAAATTGAAATGTTCAACATTAAACCAAATAGAATAAGCGGATTTACGGTTTTTATTATAAATTGTAATACTTAGTAGCTAATTTCCTGCATCATCTTTCAGTTACTTAATTCCTTAAAATGAGACAGTTATTCATTGTTTTCACGAAAATATATGACAGTCACTCAGAGCAGTTCGGTTAAGGAAGCGTGAGCGATTTAAAAGTCTGCCCGCGACTTTATTATTTCATCATAATTTATTGCATGACGTTACATTTACACAATATATGACGAAGTAGAAAAAGAAAAACCGCGTATTATAACAAAGTTTACCTTCATATAAAAAAGACATGCAAATACACAGGCTTTTCCAACGTCAGTTATGCCCCTTTCCTAAAATGCTAAATGTAATCAAAAAGATAACGTTGTGTCATAAGCCAGCGAACTTTAGCTACATTATGACGTGACTCCAGCGCATCCCACGTGCTGTTTTAAAAAGGATGAGCGGAGGCAATGCTGACAATGTATTATCATTTTTAATTGAGTATAAAGCCTAAGAGAATAATTTAGTTCCCCAAAATTGGTATTGTAACAACGATAAATGACATCTAAACGTATCACTACCGACAGAACAGAATAAAAGAATCGTCAGACCCGGTTAAGTGAGGGCCGACCGGGCGCTTTAAGCGCATCACCTTGGTCCGGTTGCAATGAATCTCTCCCAAGGAAAGTTCAAAATGATACCCAGACGCGTTTAATATTAAATATTTGATGTAGAAATGAATAGACAATCATGCTGGATTCACATTGGATGGCGACGTTCTTTTGTAAAGCTTTGGTGAAACTGACATATGGGATCTCCTACATTTATTTATATGATTTGATACATAACAAAAAGAAGACATATGTTTTCTATGATCTTGAGTAAAAAGTTAAAAACTGAACGACAACAACAGCTGAAATATATTGAGATGTATTGAAGAAAAAACAGTTCTTTGACTTGTACATCATGCTTCTGACGTGTTCATCTTGCTTTATGACTTGTACATCTTGCTCTTTGACTTGCACATTTTGCGTTTTGACTTGAACAGCTTGCTGTTTGACTTGTCAATATTGCTTTCTAACTCGTACATCGTGCATTTTGACTGGTACATCTTGCTTTCTGATTCGTAACGAGTTGCTTTAAGACTTGTGCAGTTTGCTTTTTAACTTGTACATCTTGCGTTTTGACTTGTACATCTTGCTGTTTGACTTGTCAATATTGCTTTCTAACTCGTACATCGTGCATTTTGACTGGTACATCTTGCTTTCTGATTCGTAACGACTTGCTTTTAGTCTTGAGCAGTTTGCTTTTTGACTTGTACGTCTTGCTTTCTGACTCGTACGTCTTGCTTTTTAACTTGTACATTTTGCTTTTTGACTCGTACGTCTTGCTTTTTGACTTGTACATCTTGCTTTCTGACTCGTACGTCTTGCTTTTTAACTTGTAGATTTTGTTGTTTGACTTGTATTCTTGCTTTTTGACTCGTACGTCTTGCTTTTTGACTTGTACATTTTGTTGTTTCACTTGTACATCTTGCTTTTTGACTTGTACGTTGGTTTCTTGCATCTCTGTTTCGTTATTGAGCACCTGTATAGTGGAATTCTTAAATGTTCTATTGGCCATGCTGTTTGATGCTATATTGAATTGTATTTATTGTCAATCTTAATGAAGGATAAGTGATAATCTGCATACTTATTTTAAGCTCGCCTTTAGATATTTAATGTGTTTATAACTTATCAAGAAAATTCATATTCTTCAGTCATTCTTTCATCGCATTTGTTTTGTTAAAATTAGGCAAATAAATCTTGTTTCCACTTACATCTTATAACATAAGGAAGGTAGGTAAGCAAAATGGAGTTCTCTACCTAACCGACCTATATCAAGATATATCATTATTGTATAAATTGTCAATCATAAATTGGTAAAACTTTACGTGTTCACTCCAAAAATGCACATTGTTTAGGAAATTACGGAAAAAAATCCACACTACGGCAAAATAAATAAGGGTCATGGGAATAATTGGTTTTAGACCTGAGCATATTCTAGGTTTACACTTTGCAAGAAGACACGAAGCAACATGAAACACAATGGAAGCGCTGTTTCTGTCTTATGTTGTGATATTTCACTAATTCAAACAAACTACATGGACAAGCCAAGAAGTCGAAGTTTAAAAATAATTAACCTTGTTAAGCGGCACGAGGAAAGAGCCCTAACGACAATAAACTAGAGACACAAACATATTAACATTTCATACACAAATACAAACACCACAAAGAAACCACACCCTCATCAAAATTGTTTTACCGTTAATGATGGGATTACACCTTGGAATGGTCAGTGAAACAATAGTTCACTGGAACGCGAGTGTCTTAGGTTGAAATCGGTCATAAATGGCCATACCTTTTGGTGCAATATAATAAGAACTGTATTGTAAAGTTCATATTTTAAAAAGGGTATCTAGCTTTATCGTTAAGTCCGATTATAACGGTGATAAATGACCAAATATTCAAAGAATGTCTCCGCAATCGTTCATCAACCGGAGATAGAGGGTCAATATTCGGTGCAATTTTGTACATTTGTAATTTTATACTTATGTTGCTATTTTTATTATTTCGTGCTGTATACATATATATATACCTCGGAAGAGGGCATTTATATGGGGTTTTCCTGCTCAGCAGTTCTTTTGTACACAACGTACCACCAGCGGCAACGACATCTGCTTCTCATGTGGCCAGCGAGGGCTGTTCCGGAGGGATTGCCGTGCCAACGAGGGTGACAACCGAGGGGCCAATTTCTACTTTGGCGACAAGTCAGGAACCTCAGCAGCAACGACAGGAGTCAAGCCAGAATATACATGATAAGCACTCATTTGCCTGTTTATTAGATAAGGACTTCTTTGAGTACGAGGAACACAGTTTTACACCAGATTGTTCTAGAGACACTCAAAATGTTAAGGGTAGACTAAGATCTCACATTGACTTTTGTACGCAAATAGGCTCAAATAGTGATATTTTCGATGTTCTTAATAATGGTTACAAACAACCATTTCTTGATGTTCCAGAATCTTTATTTTCGAAAAATAATAAGTCCGCTTTGGAAAATATTTAGATTTTGTTGATATATCCGTAAATGAGTTGTTACAAAAACACTGTATTGTTAAGACACCTTTTGTTCCTCATACAGTAAATCCATTGAGCGTCGCTATTAATAAGCATGGCAAAAACCGATTCATTTTGGATCTAAAAAAAATGTTTGTGGAAAGAACCGGGTTGGAATATTTTGCGAAAGATTTATACTGTTTTAAATTTGTTCTTAGTCAACGTTATCACCACATTGACGTTTTTGCTCCACATCAAACATTTTTAAGGTTCTTTGTAAAGCGTTTTTTACGGTGTTAGCTTTCTGCTGCAGTACAGCCCACTTCATATTTAGTAAAGTTCTCAGAGAAATGGTTAAATACTGGTAAATAAATGAAATTAAGATTGTTAGACGTCTTAGACGACGGATGGGGCACAAAAAAGACCTTAGCAAGTACGTTGACAGATTCTTTTTTTGAGAGTTTAAGAGAGAGATAGTTTAATTAAGGCTTGGTTTGTCATTAATAATGAAAAGTCAGTATGGATTCCAGTGCAACACATTGAATGGATAGGCATTATTTGGAATGATACATTATTTTGTATTAGCATTCCGTATATAAGAGTGTTAGATTGCTTAGCAAACATTGAGCATGAGTAACAGCGAGATGTTAAGCAAAATGTATGGGTAAAATCATTTCTATGAAACCTGTTTTGGGAAACATTGTAAGGTTAATGACTCGTTTTTTATACATTTTGATAGAGGGTCGCAGTTCTCGGGACGTTTGCTTTAAGATTCCCGAAGGACATCTGTCTATTAAAGAATTGTAATTTTGGCTCGTGAATTTACAAAAATATAGTGTTAGATTGTTATCGCCTTATTCCCCAGTCAAAGTTAGTAGTACCAAAGTAGAGTTACAGCAAGAATCGTTGATGATATTTGACCTTTGCCGGAGGTTTAAGATTGATTTGCGTATTAAGTGGATTTCTAGGGTTTAAATGACGTTGCAGACGACATATGCAAGTTTTCAAATACTGACGAGTGGGAAGTGACAAATGATTTTTTTTATTACGTGGATAGTATTTAGGCCAGCATGATGTAGATCGCTTTGCAACTTATTAGAATAGGAAAACTAAGTAATATAATTCATTGTTTATGGACTACTGATCGGAAGCAGTTGACTGTTTTACTCAGAATTGGGAATATAGTAACAATTGGCTTGTCCGGCAATATGTCTGGTTTCTATGACATTTTTGCATGTTCTGCATTGCAATGCATCTGCAACACTTATTGTTCCTCGGTGGCCCAGCTCGGCGTTTTGGCCAATGTTGTTCAATGTCAATTAGGCTAAGAAAGATAACGTTTATGACATTTTGGAAAAGGACAAAATATTTTTACCAATAATGGTAACGAGAAGTGTAATTTCAGTTCTAGACAGTTTTCTGGTAAAGTTATGGCGGTGAGATTTGTAGCTAATGATTGAGTTCTGAACTTTTTTATTTTATTTTGTGTGATATGTTTTTCCTTTTCTTAGTGGGATGTGTAATAAGTGTTTAAGTTTTGTATCATTTCGGTTTGTTAATTAAAGGTTATTTTAAGTTAAGGTTTTTGAAAAGTACATACTTGCTTCTTGAAAGACGGCATTGCTCATAATGAGCGGTGTCTGGGATTGAGACGGTTTTCGCTTTGAATGAGTGGTGTCTCGGTTTGAGACGGTTTTTGCTCTGAATGAGTGGTGTCTTGAATTGAGACAGTTTTCGCTCTGAATGAGTGGTGTCTCGGATTGAGACGGTTTTCGCTCTAAATGAGTGGTGTCTCGGATTGAGACGGTTTTACTCAGAATGAGTGGTATCTCGGATTGAGACAGTTTGCTCTAAATGAGCGGTGACTCGGATTGAGACAGTTTTGCTCGGAATGAGCGGTGACTCGGATTGAGACAGTTTTGCTCTGAATGAGCGGTGTCTCAGATTGAGACGGTGTTGCTCTGAATTAGTGGTGTCTCAGATTGAGACAGTGTTGCTCTGAATGAGTGGTGTCTCAGATTGAGACGGTTTTGCTCTGAATGAGCGGTGTCTCTGATTGAGACAGTTTTGCTCTGAATGAGTGGTGACTCGGATTGAGACAGTATTGCTCGGAATGAGCGGTGACTCGGATTGAGACAGTTTTGCTCTCAATGAGCGGTGTCTCGGATTGAGACAGTTTTGATCTGCATGAGTGGTGTCTCGGATTGAGACAGTTTTGCTCGAAATGAGCGGTGACTCGGATTGAGACAGTTTTGATCTGAATGAGTGGTGTCTCGGATTGAGACAGTTTTGCTCTGCATGAGCGGTGCCTCGGATTGAGACGGTGTTGCTCTGAATGAGCGGTGTCTCGGATTGAGACAGTTTTCGCTCTCAATGAGCGGTGGCTCGGATAGAGACGGTTTTGATCTGAATGAGTGGTGTCTCGGATTGAGACTGTTTTGCTCTGCATGAGCGGTGTCTCGGATTGAGACGGTGTTGTTCTGAATGAGCGGTGTCTCGGATTGAGACAGTTTTCGCTCTCAATGAGCGGTGTCTCGGATAGAGACGGTTTTGATCTGAATGAGTGGTGTCTCGGATTGAGACAGTTTTGCTCTGCATGAGCGGTGTCTCGGATTGAGACTGTTTTGCTCTGCATGAGCGGTGTCTCGGATTGAGACGGTGTTGTTCTGAATGAGCGGTGTCTCGGATTGAGACAGTTTTCGCTCTCAATGAGCGGTGTCTCGGATAGAGACGGTTTTGATCTGAATGAGTGGTGTCTCGGATTGAGACAGTTTTGCTCTGCATGAGCGGTGTCTCGGATTGAGACGGTGTTGCTCTGAATGAGCGGTGTCTCGGATTGAGACAGTTTTTATCTGAATGAGTGGTGTCTCGGATTGAGACGGTTTTGCTCCGCATGAGAGGTGTCTCGGATTGAGACAGTTTTGCTCGGAATGAGTGGTGACTCGGATTGAGACAGTTTTCGCTCTAAATGAGGGGTGTCTCGGATTGAGACGGTGTTGCTCTGAATGAGCGGTGTCTCGGATTGAGGCAGTTTTGCTCGGAATGAGTGGTGACTCGGATTGAGACAGTTTTGCTCGGAATGAGCGGTGACTCGGATTGAGACAGTTTTGGTCTCAATGAGCGGTGTCTCGGATTGAGACGGTTTTAATCTGAATGAGTGGTGTCTCAGATTGAGACGGTTTTGCTCTGCATGAGCGGTGTCTCGGATTGAGACGGTGTTGCTCTGAATGAGCGGTGTCTCGGATTGAGACAGTTCTGATCTGCATAAGTGGTGTCTCGGATTAAGACAGTTTTGCTCGGAATGAGCGGTGTCTTGGATTGAGACAGTTTTGCTCGGAATGAGCGGTGACTCGGATTGAGACAGTTTTGCTCTCAATGAGCGGTGTCTCGGATTGAGACAGTTTTTATCTGAATGAGTGGTGTCTCGGATTGAGACGGTTTTGCTCTGCATGAGCGGTGTCTCGGATTGAGACGGTGTTGGTCTGAATGAGCGGTGTCTCGAATTGAGACGGTGTTGCTCTGAATGAGCGGTGTCTCGGATTGAGACTGTTTTGCTCGGAATGAGCGGCATTTCTGATCGAGACGGTTTTGCTTGGAATGAGTGTTGGTGTATCGGATTGAGACGGTAATCATCGTTTTGAACGATCGAGCAAATCGAGATGGTTTTATTTTGGAAGTGTGGTAACTTAAATGTTTTAATTATACTTGTGTATTTTATTTAATATTTAAATGCATTGAGATGTAGGAATATTTGGGATATATATTACGAAAATTATTTAAAAATTGTCTGTTTGGGGTGGAATTAATCCGAATTATATAATTTGTGAAATTATATATTTTAGAAAGTTTGTTTTTATGTTTCCTTATTTTATACATTTTTCAGACGTTTTCAAAACTGGCATTTGGAAGAACATTGAGTCTTTCACAGTTCATTCGGATTTAAAATCTTCACACGAAAATATTAAGATGTTGGGTCAAAAATCAAAATCGGCAAATACTATTAAAATTGAGACTTATTTTAAGCTGTTTTGTAAATGGTGTAAAAATATTACTTTAAAGCTGTTCCAAGCATAGATTACACCGTTGCTTGTATTTGTCATATATGGAAAACAGTATTTGTTCGGAATCAAAATTAATGTTATTGTGTGTAGCATTTCTTACGCTCATAGAATGAGCTGTTTTGCAGACCAATGTTTTTCTACTTTAGTTAAGAATGTAAAAGAAGGGATTTTGAGATCAGTCGGTAAAAAACACATATCATTTTTTTCACTCGATTAATATACTTGCCCGGTATACACTACTCTTATACAATCGTTGTTTTATGTTTTAAAGGGTCAACACATTAATAATTTATGTTTGGCTGAATTTAATGAAAGAAAACATAATATTGTATAACTTGTCCGCCAAAATTTTGAAACATGCAAACACATATGTTTAATGTCTAACACGACAAAGAATACATGCATAAACAATGGTTAAGTTATATTTATTTGAGTTCTACATAGCAAATGTCAAAACGCTCCTCTTCGTTTCATCGAAAAGGTCCATGTTCTGTAATAATCCTTTTGCAGTGTGTGTCGATCTTTTGATACGGGACAAAAATATAAGTTTTCAAATATTTCTCCCAGTTTCCCTAAAACATAGCTTAATTAGAAGATGCAATGCTGTTTATGCTGCTAGTTGTATAATTTATGCGGTAAATACGTAGAAGATGCGCTCATAACCAACTTCTTCTGTTTTTTTTATCAAAACAAATTGAATATACTGATCTGTTTTCTGTTATATTGCGCTAATTCTGATACATTACTCATCTTCTTTGAACCGTGCTGTCTGATACGTCTGTTAATGGTTTTTGCGCCATAGAAGATACTTTAATAGTGAATACAAGTTAGTTTTTATGAACTGTAATGGAGTGAAAAGACAATTATAAATTGCCACGTGTCTCTCTCGTGTCCGGGTACTGGGTAGAAAATAAACGCACTGATGTCCTTTTAAAGTGAACAAGATAATATCGCAATAAGTGTAGCTCAAACTTCTGATCTTTTAATAAGGAGACGGATACCTATACCATTTGACAATTTCCGCTATAAATGGATTACAACATTACTAACTGGAAATCTCGACCCATCTGACTTGTTGCACTGCATGGCGATGTTTCATTCAGGGTTCATACAGGGTTTTCAACAATATATTTGTCAGAGGGTTCCACCGAATCACCTGATAGTTTGCTCTATCACCAGCGTGTGGGTAAATTGCGTCTCGGTCCTATCTGGTCAATGCAAACAAATTATAAACAAGGTTTGTATAAAAATATGTATGATCAGCGTAAACATGTAATATTAAATTTTGCGTCTTCACCAGTACATATCAATTCATTGTATTTCTTATTAAATAAGAAATACAATGAATAAATATGTACTGGTGAAGAGGCACAAGGCAATTGGATGAAGATTCCAATGTAGATTCTATCATACATATACACATAAACATATCTACTTCTGATCATTTGCATTCGAACCTCGCTATGTCGACGTCGGATAAGTCGACTTTCCGGTTATGTCGACTTTTTTCCGGTCCCGAATTTATTCCTTCTTATTCTATATAAAATAAATCTGTTTGTGTCGATTTTTTTATCTCGACTTTTTCGCTATGTCGACCTCGTTTTTCAGTCCCAGTGGTCGAATTTCACACATTTCCTATGTTCTTTATGTCGAACTGTAGATCGAGACGTAGGTGTGAAAATATTCATGACGGTTTGCGGCATGTCGCAAAACACCGTGCGTGTCAATATAACAAACTGTCATAATTGGGGGATACAAAAATGTAACTGGTAAGTGCAAATAATTAAAGTATCTACAAATGTATGCAGTTGTGGTTTCATATGTGTTTTGTGTGATCCATAAACGAAAAAGAAATAAATTTGACATAAATAATTCTTCTTTGGTTTCACTTTATTTTTCAATAATAAGTTTGCTGTGTTCACGACGAAAATATTTAAAAAGACCGTTCAATTGTGGATGTAAACATTGTACAATCCAACCCAAACGTGTTGGGATTGGTGATATTTTTTTTGTAATTCGGATGAGTCGACTTTTCGTTATCTCGACTTTTTTCACTAGGTCCCGAAAAAGTCGACATAACGAGGTTCGACTGTAGTTAAATAGCGGGTATTATTATTCCATACAACATATAGTTTATTAATTATTGCGATGTGGCATTATTTTTGGCGTCTCGTACTTCTTCATATAGTCGAAGAAGCTGTTTAATGCTTCGGTTGATACAGAACTCTTGCAAACCTCAAGGTCAGACAGGGGGTAGTAATGGACACAGTTCACACACATTTCGTCAGAGATGATGGAAACATTTTACACATATGACTGTTTTATGCCGTACTGTAGAAATGGCGTAGTTCACACACATATCGTCTGAGATTGCAAATCCACCCTGTAAAACAATGGACACATTTTACACATATGGCTGTTTTATGCCGTACTGTAGAAATGACATAGTTTACACACATATCGTCTGAGATTGCAAATCCACCCTGTAAAACAATGGACACATTTTACACATATGGCTGTTTTATGCCGTACTGTAGAAATGACATAGTTTACACACATATCGTCTGAGATTGCAAATCCACCCTGTAAAACAATGGACACATTTTACACATATGGCTGTTTTATGTCGTACTGTAGAAATGACATAGTTTACACACATATCGTCTGAGATGGCAAATCCACCCTGTAAAACAATGGACACATTTTACACATATGGCTGTTTTATGCCGTACTGTAGAAATGGCATAGTTTACACACATATCGTCTGAGATGGCAAATCCACCCTGTAAAACAATGGAAACATTTTACACATATAACTGTTTTATGTCGTACTGTAGCAACATCCATAGTTTAAAGTATCGAGTTCATCCGTCAAAATACTAGTAGTTTATTTTTGAATCACTCTCCAATGTCCAAGGATAATACTGTAATAAGGTATACACATCTCGTCTAAGATAGAAGTCACGCTATGAAATAAAATAATGTTTAAAACCCACTGTCACAAGACACACACACACACACATCTCGTCTAAGATAGAACAAAGATCTAAGAAGGTCCTGTTTTAAGGAACACTGTTAAGGCGAGTGTTGGCGTTCGCTTCGCGACCCTCACTTATCTCGCATTCAGATTTGAAGGAAACTTTTATTTAGTGACAATCGCTCATAAATTGACAGATTTTTTCACACAAATGACGCACTTTTTTGTAGAAAAGAAAAATTTTGAGAAATCGTTTCCCATTTTGTATATATTGTAATTTTTTGACAGTAAACCTAAACGAAAATGACTAGTTTTACTCAATAATAATAATAATAATAATAATAATAATAATAATAATAATAATAATTGCCGAGGGTTCAGATTGAGATTTACTCTGGTTGAATAATTTAACGTTCCCACAAATGTGTTCAAATCACGTGGCGTACGGTGAGTTATATCGATTTTGAATTCGATTACCGTTCAAAAAAAGGAGAAAATATCAATATTTTTACTTGAGGTCCAGTGCTATTATTAATTCACTCACATAGATTTTGAAGTACAGTGCACAATAAGAAGCAATACTACTTCCACTTTGTGTTTAATTTCCATTTATCATTTCCTGAATACAACCTGCCCTGAGTTCAGTTAAGGCTTGCAGTCGCTCATGTAAAGTAACATGAGCAAACTGTTTTATTTTGTATTCTTGTTTCATCGCTGTGCATACACTGCAAGCGGGAAACCAAATCGCAAACGTTCGCCACGAACGTCAACACTGTACGCGTGGCTATTGAAGGTCATGACGTTGGTTTAATACAATCCATGTTGAAGTTTAACTACTTTCATGAATTTTAACACTCGATTATAAAAATGTTCATTCAAATTCTACCCTTTAGCCAAGTTGAAGCAGATGAAACAAATCGTTTTTATCTGAAAGCATTTTTTCTGAACGATTTATTTTTCGGAATCTACCAAACAGATGGACACAGATGTGGAAGTTTTATTTTCGAGCATTTAGTAAATAAATGAAATTAGTTAATACAAAAGAAAAACTGAACATGTAACATAAAAAGAAAAGAAAATACACACAGAAATTTACTTACATGGCCTTAATTGTACTTAATGCATATTTAGCAATAATAGAACAATGATAGAACAGAACAGAACAGAACGCACGTTTATTTCCTCACATAATATCACACATAATTTGTTTATGTACATCTTTGAAGTAGACTATTATAGTCCATGATCATTTTCCATTATTTAACATTTGCTGGGCGGTTTATATTAGCTTTTTAAATAGCTGCGATTTTTTACATTAACAAAATTATTAGCAAAAATTAATATAATCTTTTGAGCAAGTGCTTTAAACACGAAAATAGAACGATTCTAACCAGTATGATCTGTGTTCAGCAAATCTATGGTTTTAAATATATTCTGATTAGTTCGATAATATCTTTGATTATATTTAGATCTAATATTTGTATACTGTCTGCATTTGATCAAGATATAAAATTCGTCTTCTGAGACATTACGAAGTTTTTGTTCAAAAAATTATTATTCCACCTACCAACTTTTATATTCAATCGATGCGACGATAATCTAAACTGGCTTAAAGCAATTAAGAATTTCTGTACATTAACACACTTAAGATAGATTATAATTCAAAATTAGAAATGTTTCTTTAAAATAAAGCTCTTGAGGAGTTTGAAAATCTGCTGTTTAAATTTTGAACGAAAACGTGTCGTATTCTTTGCTTCAGCAATGACCCAAAACGTGAAATATCACCAACTCCTTGTGCAAGCCACGTGATTAACCCCCGTATTACTCAATATTGTTTTAACATGTACTGCCCAGTTTGATTTATTTGGGAATGTCACAACCTCATTAAGTATTCAATATAGATGGTTATTACATATTTATCGTTGGGCATACTTAAAACTTTAAGCCAGTATTTAATTATATTTACAATGCATTGTGTTAGTTGATCTAATCTGCCCGTATCTGCATATATAAGGCCATTTTGTGTTGTTTTAAACGAAAGAACATATCTTATGAATTTGGTTTGTATCATTTCAATTGAAAATCGTTTAGAACATCCCCAAACTTCTGAGCCATATAATGGGATAGGTGTAATAATTTTGTCAAAACGTTCCAATTTATTTTCAAGTGTTATTTTAGTAAATTTGTTCAAATATTTTCTTAATTTAAAAATTGCTTTATGTGCTTGACCAGATAACGTTTTGGTAGCATACATAAGTGATCCCCCTGACCTAAAGACTATACCTAAATATGTAAATTTATTTTACAACCTCCAGTGGTGATCCCAGATAGTAAAACTGAAGATTTAAAGGTAATCTACTACCTTTCTTAAAAATCAATATCTTTGTTTTTGGTTTTATTAAGCTTAAATTCCATTTGTTACAATATTCCTCTTATATACCAATGTTCGCTTGCATTTCTGCTGCTGAGTTAGCAAAGAATACAGTATCGTCTGCATATAAGAGAAAGCAGAACTTTAAAAATCCTGTATCGACCCCTTTGGCTCATTTGAAATAAAATACTTTCTCTAGATCGTTAATATACAATGAAAATAATAGCATTGATAGACATTCGCCTTGACGGACACGTAAATGACATTCAAAATCTGCACCTAGATCATTTTGGTGTTTAACTCTTGAATACACTCGCTTATACATAATACTTTATTACTGAAAAAAAGATTGACCTTTAGTCCTAATGTATACAGTTTACACCACGTATAGTCTCGTACTGTATAGTCAAACGCTTTTGTACCATCAACAAAAACACAAAATAACAGCTTGTGTCCATTAAGAACATGGTTAATTAAATTGTGTGATATAAAAATGTTATCAACGGTACTCATTTAAGCTCTGAATCCAGCTTGTGCCTCGATATATGCATGGTAATATTCGGCCCAAGTTGAAAGCCGACTATTATAATTATATTTGTTCATAATTTTTCCACAACACTTAATAATGTGATCCCTCGCAAAATTCCAACTTCGTTTCAATTGCCCGTTGTATGTATTGGGACTATATAACCCTCAGTCCATTTTTCCGGAAATTGCCCAGTTATTGATAGTTTATTAATTATCTTTAAAAAAGGCGATAGTCAATGTTTACCATATAACAAAAAATCATTATGTATCCGATCTTTACAAGCACTTTTGCCCAAACTCAAATTTTAAAAGAACGTCTTCCTCAGTGAACGGCAAATCTAGATCAGAAAACATTATCTTTAATTCAGTTTTAAAATAGCATTATTAAAGTATATATGTCTTCGTCTGGCTGAAAAGAACAATCATTAAGATCATTAATTGCCTTGAAGTAGGCTGTAAACGATTCAAGAGTCAGGAGTTTTATGAGTTGTTCGATCTTTTAATAATTTCCAATATTATTTTGCATTTTTACTCTTAGCATTTATTAATTGATCAGTCCGCTTATTCATATTTTGGTAATTAGAATTTCGAACGCTTCTTTTGTATACACTTCCCCCGAATCAGTATAGCCTTGTTTTCCTCAGTTATATATTTTCTGTAATTATTTAAAGCAGCGTTAAACGACTTTCGTTCGTTTTTACATGTTTCATCGAAATAACTACTCCTAACACCAGAAGTAGTTGGATGGATCCGTTTAACGTGAAAACAATGGTACGCAAATAGTATCGATATCCTTAATAAAATTCGATAAACACGAATCATTTTCAGAATTATTTTCCGATTGTTCAACTGATATTTCTAAATGATTCATAAATTGAATAAAATGTTCGCCCTTGAAAGCTCTAACACAATCTTTTTTCTTCGTATTACGCAACGAAAATGAATAATCAATATTACTATGTGAATGAGTTGCGTTATTTTCAATATTTCCATGTATATTTGATCAGCGTTCTCGTGCAAACTCATTTAAGCAGTGGTCTGTCAAAACATTCGGTACATAAACATTGAAATTTACAAATTCCTAATACGTTCGTTAAAAAGTCTGTACAGAGACGTCACTAAAAAGAGTTCGTGAAATACCGTCATTAAGTTAACATGACTTACACTTAACATACAAATAACAATTTAAACAACTAATACTAATAATTTGTGTTTTCTACAAATGCAATCACTAAACCGTTATCGTTTTGTTTAATATTATCATTAACGTGAAAGGCATTTTTTAAAACATCATCGTTTAAACATTTCATGAGGTTGACATGCATGTATCCTTGATAGATATACATTTGTTCTGTTTTTCTACCTAGTGACAACTGCAAATAACATGATATTTATTTCCTTTACATTCAAAATTCAAATTAACATCATAGGGAAATTACTTCGTTAAATAAGATACAAACTCGGGACCACTTCAATGTTATCCTGATATTTTGTTGAAATTTAATAGTATACACAAATATAACAATGCAAGAACACGTAATATAAAATAATATACATATAATGAAAAAAGGGCATGCAAATAGATTTCCGAGCCTGTACCGCATACATACATAAAAGTAAAATAAACATAGTATAGAATGTTTGCATAGTTAACTGAAAGAGTACTTTCACACTGGAACGCAACGGAATACCTTGCGTATCAGAAACAATCTAAAGTCCTTGTTGAAATATCCAATAATGTAAGGATTGATACTTGTATTCAGCATATATGACCTATATAGCACTTTCTGCCAGACAGGTACATCGTACGATTCCCCAGCCTTTGTGGTACTCGCGATAATATAGCAAGGAAAGTAGGATACAACAGATGCGACTGTGATGCAGAACATCATTTTCGTTATCATCAGTTGAATGGTCCTGTTCTTGTTCGTGTTGGTAGGATTTCCTTTCACTTTGTTGTCGACGTCCATCGCTGGTAGCTCGTCCGTGCTCCGTCCATACCTGTCCGATTTGGACGTATTCATTTCCATTGTGTTGCCATCGCTTTGTGTTGGTGTTTTGTCTATGCTCAGATCAGGAGATGTATTTTTGTCAATAGGAACTTGCAGTGTGTTTCCAGTAGTCATGGAATGCGTGGACTTGTCATACTTGACCTTTAACTTATTGGCGAGATTCTGAAGTTTCTTGAATAGCCTCCAGTATAACACTGCCGATACTGTTATAACCATTATAAACGTCAACGAATCCATGACGTAAGTAGACCAAAACAAGAATGGGTATTTGTTACTCAAAATACCACTTTCGACAGCAACAAATGAAACGTTGTTGACTGTTATGTTCACTGGAATTTCGTCAAGAATAAAGAGATATCTACTCGCAGTTAAGAATGAAGACGCCCGTCACAATGAAAGCCAATGACGTTTTCCTAAACTGTTTCATTAAGCATACTAGCCTATAGCGATCTACTGTTATTATTAAAATTAAAAGCAAAGAGCCCATGTTTAGTGCGTGTGCTGTGAGGAAATACATCTTTAATATCTCGATATACGGGAAATTCAAACTATGTAGAGGAAACGCAATGCTGGCAAATTGAGTTATTGAGACACAGAGATCATTGCCAGGCAGCACTATCATTAGAATGGTTGACGTAGTCTTTTTTCTCTTTAAGCTGTTAAACAAAATAGCCGCAACATTTCCAACTATACCAATTATAGCCACAATGACGATATAAACTATTTCAGCAGCATACTTAGCGGCCCGTTCTGTGTTTCCATTATCCACTAGTTCTTCTAACACTGTCGAATTCATGCTGTCAATGGTCCCTTTTAGTCGATCCACTAAGGCTTAGAAAAAGACTATCACCAAACTGCAAATTGAATTCAAAATTGTCTTTGCATTCATTTTTTTATAAATTAATATTGCACTCATGTCCCTCTGATCAACAATCGTAAGGAATGAATTCAAGGAAGTTATTGAAATCACTTAAAACATATACTGTGGTATGTGATACAATTTTAGATACTGTGAAATCATTAATGTTCGTGGGGCATTAATGTTCGTGGTTTTCGTGGGTTGGGTGATCCACGAATTCAAGATCCCACGAAATATAAATCCTTCATTCACTTTTTCAATTGCCTTGTTACGTACATACACTAGTATATTATTTACAGAGGTCGCAGTATACAGTGTTAAAAAACTGTCTCACTGTATAACTTACGATCATTATTCTGTTAATATATTATAACTGCCTTTAACAAATAATGAACCAAATCAATTAAATGTGTTTTATGCAGCAAATGACAGTTATAAGCACGTGTTTGAACATGTGCTGTTAATGAAAATATCCAAGTTTACAAGATGTGCGTGATGAGTGTCTGTACTCGAATTTTTTTATTTAATGAAATAATTAATCGATTACAAGTACATTGAAGGTTACTAAGCACCGAACGTGACAATATACGCACCTTTTCGGTGTTTTCACAGTTTGCAAAATTCTTAATTGGCATCCCCTATCTGTATTTATGATCAGGGTACATCTTCTTTTATTACCTTTATTCCCAATTAAATCGATAACTGACATGGGTATATGCACTAATTGGCATGTCGTACCACATTAGCGAGTGTCATAAACCGAGTGACGTAGAAGACGGAAATCACGGGCCAGCGCGTGGATATTATGCAGACGATCTAGGACGATCGCATGTTCGATTTTTTTTTTCAAAAATGAAAATCCACGAATTCAAGTACCCACGAAATTGTTTACACTGCAACGATATGTGTTTTATTGTTACTAGAAAAATATTTGTCTGGTAACTGACTAACTTATTGCAATGAATCATTTCTTCGAATAAAGATTGTGTCGATCACAGTTATGAAAGTTCAATGTTTAAACGATCACAGATTAAAAGTTTGACTCCGGATTTTGTAGAAGTATTAATTTTCATTTTTAAACGTTAAATATTATTTTATTAGCTCACTAATAAGCCTAAGAGTACCAAATGAAAATATTTTTATAGTGAAAACTATGGACTTTATAACTGTTTTAAAAATCATGCTGACAATAATTTCAGTTGCGTTGCATTACTCATTGGAAAAATTAATCATTAATCTGAGATCTGTTTTAAATACTACATAGCAAAAAAAAGCAGTGTTGACTTACTACTTAATATTTTTAGATTTCAAACAAAATTGAAATGTTCAACATTAAACCAAAAAGAATGAGTGGATTTACGTTTTTTATTATAAATTGTAAAACCTCATTCCCTGCATCCTCTTTCAATAACTTAATTCCTTGACATGCGGTAGTTATTCATAGTGTTCAAGGTTATATATGATAGTCAATCATGGATACCCTGCATCCTCTTTCAGTAACTTAATTCCTATAAATGCGGTAGTTATTCATTGTGTTCAAGGTTAAACATGATAGTAAATCATGGATATACTAACTAGGGAGCATAAGCGGTTTAAAAGTCTGCCCGCGACTATTTGATTTCATCACCACCGAGAGAAGAGAATACAATAATCGTCAGACCCGGTTAAGTGAGGGCCGACCAGGCTGTAAGCGCATCACCTTGGTCAAGATACAATGAATCTCTCCCAAGGAAAGTTCAAAATGATACTCAGACGCGTTTAATATTAAATATTTGATGTAGAAATGAATGGACAATCATACTTGATTCACATTGGATGGCGACGTTCTTTTGTAAAGCTTTGGTGAAATTGACAAATGGGATCACTACATTTATTTATATGATTTGATACAAAACAGAAAAAAGACATATTATTATATGATCTTGAGTAAAAATAAAAATGCCATTTTACACTGAAATCAATAACAAATCTGTTTCTGTTATGCTTGGTTTAAAGTTTAAGTTATAGTCATGTTTACCACATCAACAATTGATTTCCAACTGAACGATAACAAAGGCTGTAATATATTGAAATGTATTGAAGAAAAAATAGTTTGCTCTTTGACTTGTACATTTTGCTTTATGACTCGTACATCTTGCTTTATGACTTGTACATCTTGTTTTATGACATGTACATCTTGCTTTATGACTTGTATAATATTATCTAGCTTTATGACTCGTACATCTAGCTTTATGACTCGTACATCTTGCTTTATGACTTGTTCATCTTGCTTTTTGACCTGCACATCTTGCGTTTTGACATGAACATCTTGCTTTCTGAAATGTAAATCTTGCTTTCTGACTCGCACATCTTGCTTTCTGCCTCGTACATCTTGGTTTTTGACTTGTACATCTTGCTTTTTGACTCGCAAATCTTGCTTTTTGACTTATACATTTTGCTTTTAGACCTGCACATCTTGCGTGTTGACTCCAACATCTTGCTATTTGATATGTACATCTTGCTTTATTCCATCCCTGTTTCGTTATTGAGCAACTGTATAGTGAAATTAGTAAATGTTCTATTGGCCATGCTGTCTGATGCTATATTGAATTGTATTTAATGTCAATCGTAATGCAAGATTAGTGAGAGTCTGTAAACATACTTTAAGGTCGCATGTAGATAATTAATGTGTTTATAATTTATCAGGAACTTCAGATTCTTCAGTCATTCTTTCATCGCATTTGTTTTGTTAAAATTAGGCAAATAAATCTTTGTTTTCACTTACATCTAAATAACATAGGGATGGTAGGTAAGCAAAATTTAGTTTTGTACCTTACCGACTTATATCAAGATATATCACTTTTGTAGAAATTGTCAATCACAAATTGGTAAAACTTGACATTTTCACTCCAAAAATGTACATTGTTTAGGAAATTACGAAAAAGAAATCCACACTACTGAAAAATAATGAATGGTCAGGGGAATAATAGGTTTTAGGACTGACCATATTCTAAATATACACATATATTGTAAGAAGACACGAAGCAACATGAAACACAATAGAAGCGCTGTTTCTGTCTTATGTTGTGATATTTCACTAATAAAACTAAAACTACAGGGACACAGAAGTCGAAATTTAAAAATAAATAACCCCGTTAAGCGCCACGAGGAAAGGGCCATAACGACTTTAAACTAAATACAAAAGCATATTAACATTCCGTTCACGAAAAACAAAGAAACCACAACCTTATCAAAATTGCTTAACCGTTAAATGATGGGACTACACCTTGGAACGGTCAGTGAAACAATAGTTCACTGGAACGCGAGTCTCTTAGGTTGAAATCGGTCATAAATGGCCATACCTCTGAGTGTAATAAAATCAAATCTGTATTGTAAAGTACAAGGTTCATACTTTAGAGAGTGAATCGAGCTTTATCGTCAAGTCCGATTATAAATGTTACATATGACCACATACTCAACGAAAATCTCCACAATTGTTCCTCAACCGGTGACAGAGGGTCAACAACGGATTAACAACGCAATTTTGTACAATAATTTTTACGTCGCTATTTTGATTTTTTCGTGCTGTATATATATCTCGGGAGAGGGAACTTACTTTTATATTTTGTCGCACAAGCCCCTTACATATTTTGAAACGTGCAAATAAATATGTTCAAACTAACATGACAAAGAATGCATGCAGAAACGATGGTTTAGATATGTTTATTTGAGCTCTACATAGCAAATGCCCACACATTCCTCTTCGTTTTATCGAAAAGGTCCATGTTCTGTATGTGTCCTTTGCAGTGTGTGTCGATCTTTTGATACGGAAGAAGAATATCAGTTTTCTTAGAGTTCGCCCAGTTTCCCTAAAACATAAAATTGTAAGAAGATGTAATGATGTTAATGCTGCTAATAATATAATGCTATGGGTAAATACTTGTATCTGGCTTTATTTGAGTCACTAAAGTCTTGTATAAATTAAAGAACAACGCCAATGAGCGAACACAAAAGCTCGTCTGTATTTAAGTGGAACATGGGGCATAACTCGACATTTATTAAAACCATTTATTATAGGCATTTCCGTTCAATTCAGCCGTGCTGGTACCCCCATGCTAGTCCAAATAATTGGACGTTGACGTTTTTTTACGATTTGTGATATGGCAAATCCTTCACGTACAAAAAGTTATGTACCAAAAGTGGGTAGTTATTCCGATCGGGATTCCGGGTTAAAGCATATTGCGTCTATAAGATATCATAAAAACAAGAAATATTACCAGATAATGTTATTTTTATTAGTTTCGTACACAAAAAAATAAATATCCAACATATAATTATGAGTTTGATGGTTTTTTTTATTCAATTCATGCTGTCAAAACATAACGATATATACATGAATGGCACCTGCAAGGCTGCAGTTCACAGTTTTACAACAATCGGAACACTTCGGCCATGTCCGAGTTGTTACGATAATATTTACATGGTCTATCTCGAAGCTTGTCGGAGGTTGCCGAATATTACGATTGGTTCGAGTTGTTCCGTTTGGCATAATTGTTGTCTGTTTCAGTCAAGTTTCGTTTTATGGGAAAATCATGTTTTAATGCATTAAATGCTTGTTTTGTTCAAAATAGCTTTGCGCTTACATGGTTATATATGAATATAAACCTTTAATATTCATTTTAAACATAAAATACTTCACGAAATACAATTTCAATATTTTTCAAACCCACCCGGTTTTGCAAAAACCCGTTTAGACGTTAGGGATTGGAAGAATCCCGTATAACACGTTTATTATTTTAGACTACCCCCATGCCAGATGAGTCACGTGCTGTGACGTAATACGTTGCATTTCTTTTATTATACACCTTATGTAACCACAAATATGAGATTTAATGGATGAGTTCCATAAACAATAACTTTATGAAAACATACCTTCAAAACAAAACAGAATAACCCTTATTAGACCCGATTCTAAAGAACCTTCTTGACATGAAGTGAATAAAAATTATTCCGCGTCATGACGTCAGTAAACATCATCGAGCGCGCTTTTTGGTGAAATGTACATAATTGCGCTTTTCTATGTAACGTTATTCAAAAAAATGTAAATTAAGGTGTGGTAGAAAAAATCTTAATCATGTGTTCCCGGTCCGGATAGAAAATTCCGACCATCGGGCACGCTGCGTAGCCGGTAACTCGGCAAGTCTCGTTACCTGGCAACGCAGGTGCCCTAGGGTCCGATGATTTTTCTATCCGGACCGGGAACAAATGACAGATAATATTATTATACAATAACGACCAATTAGTTTATATGAACTGTAGTATATCTCGATTGAAAAGACTGCTATAAACTGACACGTGTCTTTTTCGAGCCCAATTATTGGGTAGAAAACCGCTTTAAAGCCTTTTTAAGTGACCAAGATAGTATCTCAATTAGGGGGGGGGGGTCAAACCTGCTGACTTTTTAATTAGGAGACGGATACCTATACCATTAGACTACTACTCCCACTATGAATGGATTACAACATATCTTACCGGATATCTTGATCCATCTGACTTGTTACACTGCATGGCGATTGGAGATGTTTCATACAAGGTTTTCAACAATATATTGGTCAGCGGGGTCCACCGAATAGCCTGATAGTTGGCCCTATCACCAGCGTGTGGGTCAATTGCGTCTCGGTCCCATCTGGTCATTGAAAACAGATTATAAACAAGCTTTGGATAACATTATGTACGATCGGCATTAAAGGTTTAATAGTAAATTTTGATAATTAGGAAGACAATGAATATGCTTTAAAGTTACTGGTGAAGTGGCACAAGGCAAATTGGATGAAGATTGCAATGTGCATTCTACCATGTGTATACACATAAACATATCTACTTCTAATCATTAAGTTATATATCGGGTCTTATTATTCCATACAACATATAGCTTATTAATTGTTGCGATATGGCATTATTTGGGGCGTCACTTACTTCTTCATAAAGGTGAAGAAGTTGTTTAAAGCTTCGGTCGATACAGAACTCTTGCAAACCTCAAGGTCAGACTGGGGATAATAATGGACATAGTTTACACACATCTCGTCTGAGATGGCAAATCCACCCTGTAAAACAATGGACACATTTTACACATATGACTGTTTTATGTCGTACTGTAGAAATGGCGTAGTTCACACACATATCGTCTGAGATTGCAAATCCACCCTGTAAAACAATGGACACATTTTACACATATGACTGTTTTATGTCGTACTGTAGAAATGGCGTAGTTCACACACATATCGTCTGAGATTGCAAATCCACCCTGTAAAACAATGGACACATTTTACACATATGACTGTTTTATGTCGTACTGTAGAAATGGCGTAGTTCACACACATATCGTCTGAGATGGCAAATCCACCCTGTAAAACAATGGACACATTTTACACATATGACTGTTTTATGTCGTACTGTAGAAATGGCGTAGTTCACACACATATCGTCTGAGATGGCAAATCCACCCTGTAAAACAATGGAAACATTTTACACATATGACTGTTTTATGCCGTACTGTAGAAATGGCGTAGTTTACACACATATCGTCTGAGATTGCAAATCCACCCTGTAAAACAATGGACACATTTTACACATATGACTGTTTTATGTCGTACTGTAGAAATGGCGTAGTTCACACACATATCGTCTGAGATGGCAAATCCACCCTGTAAAACAATGGACACATTTTACACATATGACTGTTTTATGTCGTACTGTAGAAATGGCGTAGTTTACACACATATCGTCTGAGATGGCAAATCCACCCTGTAAAACAATGGACACATTTTACACATATGACTGTTTTATGCCGTACTGTAGAAATGGCGTAGTTCACACACATCTCGTCTGAGATGGCAAATCCACCCTGTAAAACAATGGACACATTTTACACATATGACTGTTTTATGTCGTACTGTAGAAATGGCGTAGTTTACACACATATCGTCTGAGATTGCAAATCCACCCTGTAAAACAATGGACACATTTTACACATATGACTGTTTTATGCCGTACTGTAGAAATGGCGTAGTTTACACACATATCGTCTGAGATGGCAAATCCACCCTGTAAAACAATGGACACATTTTACACATATAACTGTTTTATGTCGTACTGTAGAAATGGCGTAGTTCACACACATATCGTCTGAGATGGCAAATCCACCCTGTAAAACAATGGACACATTTTACACATATGACTGTTTTATGCCGTACTGTAGAAATGGCGTAGTTCACACACATATCGTCTGAGATGGCAAATCCACCCTGTAAAACAATGGACACATTTTACACATATGACTGTTTTATGTCGTACTGTAGAAATGGCGTAGTTCACACACATCTCGTCTGAGATGGCAAATCCACCCTGTAAAACAATGGACACATTTTACACATATGGCTGTTTTATGTCGTACTGTAGAAATGGCGTAGTTCACACACATATCGTCTGAGATGGCAAATCCACCCTGTAAAACAATGGACACATTTTACACATATGACTGTTTTATGTCGTACTGTAGAAATGGCGTAGTTCACACACATATCGTCTGAGATTGCAAATCCACCCTGTAAAACAATGGACACATTTTACACATATGACTGTTTTATGTCGTACTGTAGAAATGGCGTAGTTTACACACATCTCGTCTGAGATGGCAAATCCACCCTGTAAAACAATGGACACATTTTACACATATGACTGTTTTATGCCGTACTGTAGAAATGGCGTAGTTTACACACATCTCGTCTGAGATTGCAAATCCACCCTGTAAAACAATGGACACATTTTACACATATGACTGTTTTATGTCGTACTGTAGAAATGGCGTAGTTCACACACATATCGTCTGAGATGGCAAATCCACCCTGTAAAACAATGGACACATTTTACACATATGACTGTTTTATGCCGTACTGTAGAAATGGCGTAGTTCACACACATCTCGTCTGAGATTGCAAATCCACCCTGTAAAACAATGGACACATTTTACACATATAACTGTTTTATGTCGTACTGTAGAAATGGCGTAGTTCACACACATCTCGTCTGAGATTGCAAATCCACCCTGTAAAACAATGGACACATTTTACACATATGACTGTTTTATGCCGTACTGTAGAAATGGCGTAGTTCACACACATATCGTCTGAGATGGCAAATCCACCCTGTAAAACAATGGACACATTTTACACATATAACTGTTTTATGTCGTACTGTAGAAATGGCGTAGTTTACACACATATCGTCTGAGATGGCAAATCCACCCTGTAAAACAATGGACACATTTTACACATATAACTGTTTTATGTCGTACTGTAGAAATGGCGTAGTTCACACACATATCGTCTGAGATGGCAAATCCACCCTGTAAAACAATGGACACATTTTACACATATGACTGTTTTATGTCGTACTGTAGAAATGGCGTAGTTCACACACATCTCGTCTGAGATGGCAAATCCACCCTGTAAAACAATGGACACATTTTACACATATGACTGTTTTATGCCGTACTGTAGAAATGGCGTAGTTCACACACATATCGTCTGAGATGGCAAATCCACCCTGTAAAACAATGGACACATTTTACACATATGACTGTTTTATGTCGTACTGTAGAAATGGCGTAGTTTACACACATATCGTCTGAGATTGCAAATCCACCCTGTAAAACAATGGACACATTTTACACATATGACTGTTTTATGTCGTACTGTAGAAATGGCGTAGTTCACACACATCTCGTCTGAGATGGCAAATCCACCCTGTAAAACAATGGACACATTTTACACATATGACTGTTTTATGTCGTACTGTAGAAATGGCGTAGTTCATTTAACACATACATTGTGTGTTGATTTCTAATATAGGAAAAGAAAACATAAGCAGTTTTAAAAAATGACACAACACAATGGTAATATCAGTTAAGTACTGAGTAGATATCGAACTTACAATTGTGGCGTTTTCTCTGTCTGTAGTTGAATCTGCACATGTTGTTATTAAATCGTCACCCTGCAACCAAGTATGCGTGCAAATAATACAAAAGATGCATGAAATATGAGAAAGATTCCCTAGTTTGAACAATTTAGATAATGAAATTCCAATCATATTATACATATATTTATAAGAAAAATTACAGAAACAAGTTCAGTAGTTGAAAGTTAAAACATAAACCCACAGAAATATCAAGCTTCATGTCATTTCTATGTTAGTTCAAAACTTGTAGTGGAATAGATATTAAAATAATTCATACAATCAATCGAAAATACAAATGGTATCTTCCAGCATTAAATAATTATCTATATGCATTGTGTTATATACAATGAAATCAAATATTACCGGAAGTACATGTACTGGTTTCGGAAGTCGTCTGATTTCTTGGAAGTGAGGACTGTAGTGATTATCTCTGTTGAGTTCAGGGAGTTCTCTCCCCTGGCGCACGTGCTGTGTGAACACACGCTTTCCCGTCAAATGTGTGTGAAGTTGGGATGCGTATATGTGGATACCATGAGGTGGAATAGACTTAAATAGAATAAGCATTTTGCGATGTAGCGTATAATGGCAACATCATGAGAACAAGTATACAAGTTTGTTGAAGTATAGAAAATCAATCAAAACTGGATGCGCTACTCAGAGCTGTGGAACCACTTAAGATGTCATTTACCGCAGGTCTCGCGGCATTTTGGGTACACAATTACTCCTTTGACGAACATCCCATCATCCAGGTGGGGCAACAAATTGCACATTTGCAACACTCGTACATAATTATAACATTGGAATTTAAAGCGTATCTGCTCTATGCAGGAATAATACGTAGGTTCGAACAAAGTTAGCTTGTTTGTTGTTAACTATATAAGGAGAGTATTTACAAGGACAATCCCTTAATCAATACTTGGAAATGTTTTAAGAGAGTGGAATACACACGGTAAGATAATGTTTAACATTTATCCGCCTGATGTGCGTTAGACATGCTCTCATATTTACACCGTCAACATATTGAGCCGCATTGCGCGATCTTGAACCTTAAGACGGGTGTATCGTTAAATTAATTATTTGGTATTTCAATAATATGTCATTTCAGGAAGAAATACTGAAAATTCAATGATGGTACCTCTAAATTCCATAAGCCTTTATGTTTACAGGAAGAAACAATGCACAACCCATTTTTATTTCTAAAATTTACCTTTCACACATCATCATGACGCCCAACAAAATTATGCAGCTGAAATAACAGTCTTAATAAATCGTATACATAATACCAACTAGCTTATAATTTTCCTATTCATCCTTACATGCCATCACTATTATACATAATAAATAATGGTGAATTAAGTATTTTTCAAAAAATAAGCCATTTGAAACAAAATTATGGTTTCAGTCGAAATAAGTCGGGACGAAAGCAGTTGTTGCTATGGAAACACCAGAAGAATATGATGAAACACTCGTTTTAAAGATAAAGTTTCAAAATAAATAAAACACATTGAAAAGTTTATTGTTGTTTTATGATTATGTCTTTGTTATAATTATGTCCAAAGACCAGAATTCGAGCGATGCGACTCGTATATAATAAAACCCTTCAAACTAAAACGAAAATGCTATACCACAGATGTACATTCCGATATACAGTATCCCGTCAGTTGAAATAATTTCTGCCTTGGCGGAATCGCCATCTTGTTGGTGTATTCTAACCCCAGCTCCATGATTCCTGCATCATATTGGCGTAACGTTGGCGTCACGTAGAACCGTATACCTGACGTATCCGTTTTTCCTAAAACGTAATGGAAATGTTACGATTTTAGAAAGACCATACAATATTCCATTTGGCATAATAAATGCACACACACCAGTTCGCGTATTCAGCAAATCTCCATAATACAAGTAACTGAGCATAATGAATGCCAATGAAATACAGAAAGTGCATGTTTATAATAAAAAAGTCTGGTGGGAGACTTGACAAACATTAAGAATTGAATGATACCTAATGATACATCGATGTTAAGAACAGACAAACTGAAGACGATGAATTTTGGCAAGTCTCTTTTTAAGTTATAAACCAACAATGTCGTATGTAGATTTACAGATACGTTGAAGTTATATATCAATATAACTCGCTACTGAGTGGGTAGGTGTTTCACATGACTATTTCTCTATTCATTGGTTTAACAGTTATACATATATCCACAGAGACTGGAAAGTATGATTCAGATATATAATTGGTCAATTATATAACCTTTGTGTGTTATAGCTTTTATAATATGTTGAAATATCGTCGACAAATCATGATTGGTAGTTGTAGTGTGTCCCATGACGTGATGAGCAGCCCATAAAATGTTGTACTTTTTATGTTCAGAGTCAATACTGATTTTACCAATCTGAGGCCACATGCAACTATTTAAAGTAACTCAGGGGCAGCCGTTGGTTTCTGCATCATACCTTCAAGTCTCTGTGATAATGAATACTATCCATGTACTAAGTTAATCACACAGTGATTTGGTGGGAATGAGCTGAAGACAATATATAGACAATTCGAGATTTTCTGACTTTGTAAAAGTGCAGTAATTCATAGATATTTATGCTAGATAGTTGGTAGGAGTGACCCCTTTGATGAATCTGAAGAAAAAAATATATATATTAGGTTATTTTAGGTTAAATGCCACTAAATTTTGTAAAGGTCAAAATTCAGCTCATTCCCACCACTGTGGTTAATCATAGAAACGGTATCGAATATGATTGAATAAGCAATCAGCTTTTGGAACTATTTAATGAGTACCAGCAGCTTTGCTTGGGTTGTTGTAGTGGATTTCCAGCATCACATATCTGTTGTAATTTGGCCCTCCCACCGGAAAACCAGCTTCCTCGGGGAATTCCATGGCCTGTAATTATGGAAAACACATCTTTAATTATACTTTAATGTAATTCAAGGGATGCAATTACTTGTTGCCAAGTTCAAATTAAGAGAAGTATTAATGATTGCTTGGCAAACGTTTATAACATGTAATAATAATACTTTTCTTGCACACCTTGTAGGTATTTTCGGTGAATTTCTACATGTTGTAAAATTCCATCCGGCAAACCACGTTCCTTTACTGTAAAATGTTTATAACAAATATAGTACGTTGATTTCAAAAGAACAGTTAAATGTATAATTATGCATGACTATAAATAACAATTGAAAATAAGGAATCGCCCTTAAACGCGATTTGGAACTATTTGACGTCAACATTGATCAATTATTTTGACTACATACACGATATACTAATCCTAAACCCTCTATAAATGTATCGTCTTATGTGCATAACATATATGATGCATTTCATGAATAAAAATAAGAGTTTAAGATTAAATGAACTTTTAACTTCCTAAACATGGTACAGGTGTATGTTGATGCATAATTAATCTGTTAATAATTGTTAAATGCAGTTTGTCACTATAAAAGTGGCAATTTGTGTTTACGATTTTAGTTCAGTCTGATCCGATATCAACCTTATATAGAATTTTGTTAATATGGGTAAATGTTTATGTGTATGAGCTGGATTCCTTATAGCACAATAAATCTTGGATCTTTAACCAAGATGTGTATTCGAATATATTTTCGATAGTTTTATACATAAAAAAACATGATAAGAAACATTTACAAAGTAAATAACAGAACGAACGTTATAGACATCGAAAGTATTATTTATCACAAGCGGGGCGCATCCGGCACGCGCCCCCTCTATTTTTTTATTTTTATATCAATACAAAATGAAAATAATACACTTGAATGCAATATTTCAGACTTAAATGTCTCAATATTTTCGTTGGGACGACTTAAAGCCCCATTTAACCAATTAATACCATACATTGTTCATATTCTTTTGGAAGCGAGCGTACATTTTCTGCTGCACTTGCAAAGTGCGCGCCCTATAACGCGAACTCCTGAACCCGCCCCTGCTTATTTCATTCAATGTATGTAATTAAATACGTCCATACCGCTGCGCCCATTGCCCATGCACCTATCACTTTTCGGCACGCCCCTAGCCCATCAGGCGTGCCCTCTGATTGGCCAGGCCCGTTGTAGAATCGGACAATCTCATTGGCCGGGAGCTCACAGTGGAATACCTCCATGTGATGTACGAGGTTTTCGTTTCCTTTCTTGATGACACCTTCGTACTAGAAATAAATCACGTATACAGATTCTGCACTTTGTTTTACTCCTAAATGTATGTTTAAATTATGTTACCTTACATAAACTATTTCAAATTTCATAACATTTTCGAAAATATTCGTCCAAAATAATTAAGACAGGGATGCGTTAAGCTTAAAGGCCTAGTTTAAGGAATGCTTGGCATGATAATCCCCTGCTTTGCATCTCCTGCTTTTTTTCTGTTTCTTTTTTTTTTTTTTTTTTTTTTGAGGGGGGGGGGGTCACTAAAAGAAGGCTTAAACTAGGCCTTTAATCCCCTCTTACCAACTGAAGCCTTCCATAAATTTGTCTCAAAATGTTAACGTGTTAAAAACTATAAAATTATTGAATGGTTCTATTAACAATCTGTACCTAATAGAAATTGTGCTTACATGTACAACTACCGATAACAGAGCAGCAAAAGCATATTAAGTTATTCTATGTACAATCATTTCAATTCAGGGTACCTGTGGACCTAATGTTATTGTGATATACCTTTATAATGTGATGTTTTCTTCTCATCGGTGGAATTTTAACTGTGTACCACCAGTAAGTGGTGTCTTGTGCAGGCACAACTATCTAAAAAGGCATATGTCAATATTAGACTGCGGCGATAAGGCAGCAGACCACAGTTACTTTTATTATATTTTTCATACAAATATCTACATCAGAAAATTATTGATATAGTCCCAATTAAACATTATCGTATTTATCACTATCAAACCTCTGATGAATGAGAATGCATTAAAAAAAACAGCATATTTTTGATAAATGACTTCACGAGCAAACAAATTAAATACAAAACCACCATTCTCTCTAGATTTTCTTTTGGTAAAAAACTCTTGTTCTAGTCCAAACTTGGCGTTTAACTGTAACAATGCTGTATTTTTTAAATATTGTTTTGGAATTCTATATTCTCAACTAGCAAGTATTTCTTGTACAATTTCATTCAGTCAAAAATATTCAGAAATCATGACTCAAACATGTGCACTATTTTGTGTGTAGTAACATCCGGATCCGGACAACGAGATGCAGATAATGGTGGCTTTAAGCCATAGACTGTCATTTACATTTTAGTGGCCTATTTGGTCTAAAACATTTCATAAATGGGGCATAACTATATTTCAAAACGTTGATGACACATGGATCGTAACATCTTAGTGTAACATTTCAGCTTAGTCTTATAAGTTGAATTTATAGACAAGTAGCCGAATGTTTGTACATCAATCAGGTAGTTTAATAAACAAAAACATGGTCTAAGTAATGAGTGATAAAAGATAAATTTAATGAAAAGAAGAGTCTTTGTAAATTGATCGTTTTTAAGAATTAGGAAATGTTCACGAAGTTGAACATTTTCACTAAGTTGCTTTTTGAATGATATCCCAGAGCTGTAAGTGCATAAACAATGGCACACACCACCTGTTCTATTTGTGTTTTCTTTTATTTAAAGCTTGTGACTCATGCACATTTAGACCTTACAGTTGATACTGGCTCACTTACATTAGGAGCTGTTACTTCAAACGTCCACATGTCGCCTGGAAGCCGATTTGGTGGAATGTCCGGTTTCAGCAGTTGGACTCTTTGTAACCCGTGTTTTGACTGGTTAAGGTTGGCATTGGAAATCTTAAATGGTGCTGCTCCAATAATGTATAGCAGGTGAGTTGTTCCCGTCTTCAAAATTATAAAAAACAATAATGAAAAAATGACCATGGTAGTCGTGACCGCAGAACGTTCGTATTATTGTGATCTTATATTAAAATATATTCAACTTCTTGGTTTGTCTTTGTCTTACGTCCATGTTGTACCGACACCATTTTCAAACAATACTTAAACTGTACGTTCTCTTTCCTTGCTTTGATTATCTTTTTTATCAAGGTTTTCATAAACCATGGACATAATTGATGTGATTTACTTATTACTGCTAAGTTTGTAATAACTTCATATATAATAATTTTCCGTCATTTATTTTTTCAAAGCAATACGATTTTAAATGATATCAAAATTACCTATACCATCAGGCATAATAATGTTACACTGTTACAAATGGATGTATGAAATTAGTTTGTCTGGTTAGCGCATTTGTTAACGCACTCGCTACTCACCAAGGCGGACCGGTTCGATTCCAAGCCTGGGCAGATATGAGTTGGGTTGGTTCCGACTAACCCGATTAAATGGGTTTTCTCCAGATTATCCTGTTTCACTTACGACACAAGAACACACTGTCGCGCATCATCGTACCAACGAGAGTGACTTAGCGTAAGTTAAAAAGACATTCACAGTCGTTGTAAAATAAATTAAAGTTTAAACTAGTGAAATGACAATCTTATTTGTACTGCGGATACCTTAAACTTACCGTAAGTATGGTCCTTTTGCAGTGGTAATATTAATTTTTCCCAGATCAGTCCTTAAGGGATCAAATGTATAGATGAGCTTGTCATGACATACATTTTACAAAACTTGTTCTTTTTTTTTTGTCTTGGAACGAGCCAATTTATGCGAAAATGCCTGAACTAGTCATATAAGATTGCTGACAAAAATATAAATTGCTTTAATTTTAAGTTCAAAAATTGATGTTTTATGCATTTTTCTTAAACCGTTAGTATCGGTTTAAGCCATAAAACATTAATTTTGGAACGGCAATATAAAAATCTGCAATCTGATCTTTTGTCAGCGGTCTTTTATCACCGGTTTGCAAATATTTACGCAAAAAACTGAGCATTTCAAGACAAAAAAAAGTTGTAGAAACGGTTAATCTGTGAGAGGCAGCAGCTTTAATATAATTCTTGGTGTTTGAACGCAGAGGATAAGAAGACAACTACCATTATTGGTCATTCAGCACTTGGACAGCCGACAATGACGGACAAACATGTTTATTTAAATAACATTTTTGCCTAATACTTAGCGCAAAGTTACATTTTTTGACATGCGAATAGATCTATTTTTATTCACACTGTAATCTGCGGATTTTATTCCATAAAATGTATGTACAATTATTTCAAGATGTTTTGTCACATTGTTTAGTTGAACTTAATATGGTCATTTTGTTTATTATATTGTTATAATGCTATGCTGTTGTCAGTTGAAATCCATGGTCCTTATTAACAAATTAAACATGTTATAATGTTTAATATTGTATTTCTTAAAGGCTTTGCTTTATAAGACTTCCTAAATACATTCCAATCCGTTTGGATATTGCCTTTAAGGTATGTTAAATTGTAATGCCTTCTAACCCCATGTAATGTCCCTATCATTGAAAAGTCACTTATCTAATTACAAACTTTACTATCGACAAAGATATTGCAGTTTGTGTTTTTGTTCTTTATTTGTACTGAAAACGGATATGAAGTGACAAATTTTGCCATGTATTTAAAGTTAAAAAGGCTATTTGTAATATGTGTGTGGTATAATATTTACATACTCTTTTTTGCTCTTAATATTAGAGTGACATTGTTATTCGAAATCAATGCACATACATGTATAGCATGCATACATTTTAAGTGATCAACATTTAACAACTTCCTTAATAATGCATTTCTGGAAAATATGTATAACTAATAACAAGATAGTAACCGTTTATTTAAAAGCTGATTACGCAAAAATATTAAATGATTGGTGAGTGCTAAAATATTTACTGCGATCTATTACCGTCTCATGAGGTAGAAATATCGTGTTTCTGCACCTTTCTTTCAAATCAAACACGATATTCTTGATAAAACCATTGATTTTGACATTTATTCATCCAAATGAATTAATTGAGGTCAATCTTAGTTGGAAGAAAGACTGCAACTTTAAACTCTTCTAAATGATAGCAAAACAAATGGGAGCGCCAGGCCTTCAACATTCACAAAATTGAAGTTGAAACTAGGACTTTACTCACATCAAACTGGTAATCATCATCATCGCATGTGTCAAATAGCCGCGAGAACTCTAGACTCACAGAGTATTCGTCCGTATGTGCGTGTTGTAAGTCGTAGTCTTGGTGAGCATCTATATGGAGGTTTCCACTTGTGTCGGTGTGCGTGTCCTTACCAAAAATGCAATAAAAGAATACAATGATATTTGTTAAGGAAAAATCAATAATCTATGATTTGTTCATGCAATTTTACGTTCGACAACTTAGTTTAACTTGAACAACATGCATAAGGAAAACAATTAAATTTTGATGTGTGCATTTTTCACTCTTAATCGCAATCATGATCCTGGTTAACTATAAGAGCTTCATAAACCTTTGTGGGCATGATCAAGAAATAAACCAAACTATTTGTTTATAATCTGTTCCTCAAACAAGTGTATTTAATGTTTTAATATTTAATAAAATGTGACACAAGGAAGTACCTGGAAGTGATGAACGCCATTTGCACTTGTCCAAAAAATCACGAAGTCAGCATTAGCGAGTTCGCCGTAGTCTGAAAATCCCATACCAAACCACTCAGACCCTTGTCTAATGTTAGCACGAATACGACATTCGACCTCCTCTTTATGGTAATTGACATTCCATGATACTTCTATTGTGTGTTCACTATCCAAATACAGCGAATATGGGAAACTTTTAATCGTCAATACTTTGAAAATGTTAAAACAAATAGTTGTTAATATAACAAAAAGTTTTCGATTCATCTCGCTAAACTTCTATTCAATCCATACAAGCTTTGAATTAAATTTTAAATCAGTTTATTTATCTGTATAACTATAAAGTAATGTCCAGCCATTTTGGTGAAGCAACTTATTTCCAAGAAATCGTTTTAGTCTAAGTGAAAAGACGCTAGCTCCTTAAACAAATCTCCCTTCGGTTTTTGAGGAGGCTCTCTGTCCGAAACAAAAATCACCTAGTTGCGGAAACCATAGCAACAAAACCGTCGAATCGCGTGACTGGGTTCATTTGACAGGCGCGAGAATTTATCTGTGATTTCCTCCAAAATTTACCAACTTATTGAAAATGTCTTCGTTGAATCCTGACAATAGTTGTTGATTAAACATTTCTATTGACCGGCGACCGTTTATTGCATTTAGTTTTATTGATGGTGTCTGTACATGTACCAAAAGGAGACCAGCGGTATTGGAATGATATTCGTACATTTTAACATAAAGATAAAGATTGATATTCTTTAAATAAATACATTATCAAGATTAATCATCTAATAATGCCTAATAATCAAGATACACAAAAGTTACCCACATACTAGAAGTACAAGAAAATATGTTGAACATATTCATTACTTCAATGAAATATACATTGTTGATGATTTATTTTAATCCAACAAACTTTGTGAACGGAGTTCGAGCAACCGACCATATGTCTGTGATCGTAATGTACAGCAACGTCATATGAAGGCGGTCTGAAAACTATTACCAATAGTGTCTATCATTATAGTCAACTTTATTCAAATATACGTTTTAAAGATACACTTTTGCTCCCAAATAAGATTTACCACAAGTAATGTTATGTCAAGTAATATTATGTTTTAATATTACAAAAAGGATGAATTATTGAATACATGTCGAAAACAATGGTTCTTATGAAGGATACTTAGTAAAAGTTTAATTTGAAAGAAATTTGCATAAAACACAGTATTTCTACCTATAGACTACAGCCGATCACAGTAAATCTTTTAGCAATCATTTAATATATTTGCGTTATCAGCTATTAAAAACCCGGTTACAATCTTGTTATAAGTAATTAATATTTTCCATAAATGCATCATTTGGTAGGTAGTTTAAGGTTTATCACTCAAAAATTATGTTTGTTATACATGCGTATGTATTGATTTTGAATAAGAGTGTAACTTTAATTCACTAATTTTCGTGTATTTTGTCTACGAATAGGCTGAATATGTACATTAATTACATGTAAGCGAAAGACTAATTCTAAGTTTCACATAATTATCATAGGTTTTCTAGAGCTGCCACCATCTGCTGATGTTGACATCGAGTACCATCTTCACCCTCTCCACGAGTATCAGTGTTCTTCTCAAGTTGTCTTCTCATTAGATCACCACTTCAGAAACATTTCTCTCATGTCTGTGGCGGCTTCAACTAAATTAAATGTATTGTATTGAAAACAAAATTGTTGCCAATCGTTTTGTACAGTTTATTTATATTGTGTTGCATAGTTAACACACGTTGCTTTAACTTTTGCTAAGCGTTATCTTGAATATATGTGTGTAAAATTATAAATAATATGACAGATATATGTATTTGATTGAATTCTAATTACCCGTTTACCTGGGCCAGATAAGTGTTTTCATTGTTTTAACCATGTGCGTTTATTCATTAGTTGTAGAACGAGTCTTGACTGGATCAGTGCTTTTCGCTGATTATTTTAATTTTATATTTCTGTTTGGACTTGCGCTTATACATGTTGCTGGCTTTGAATGATCTAACAATACCTGTCCTTGAAGTTTCCATTGTATCATATATTTATTATAAGCGTTGCTAAAAAGCGTTCATTTGTTCTACATGGTAGTATACAGTGATTCATCTTCTACGCAGCCCGAGCCACCCTCGTATTCATAACGCATATTAAGTCATTTCCTAACTTAAGGCACTTTCCTAATTTCAGTAACTGATTGGACATTAGATCTAAAAAACTTAAAATTTCAGAAATACATTCTTTTCAGTGACCTTATTGAAAACAAAAACATGTTTATATGTTAAAAACACTTCTTTCCGTTTAGGATGGTTTTAAAATACCAATTATGTTCTCGGAACCATGCTTGCGATTACCAACGCAACAATAACTTTTCCAACCACCAACGAAGTGAGTAAGGGACAGGAAACCGGCCTCTCCCGTACGAAATTTTTTGCCCGGAATTGACTCGTAATTTAACTATAAGTTCCGGGCGGAGATATTTTCCAGGCGTAGTTTGAATAATATAATGTTTAGTGTTAGAGGCGGGGTTTTTGGGGCGAAATATGTAAATGAGGTGGGACGGAATTCAAATTCCGGGCGGAATTTCAGGTTACGGGCGGATTTTCAGATTTAGCTTGTTTTTTTGTTACGGGCGGAATTTCAGATTACGCGCGGAAATTCAGAATGAGACAGAATTTCGGTTGTGGGTGGAATTTTAGATTACATGCGGAATTTCAGATTCAGACGGAATTTCTGTTACTGGCAGAATTTTAGTTTACGGGCGGATATTCATACATATGTCACATGGAGTTTAATTAATTTTAATTTTATGTGCGCAATAATTTACATGCGAAAACTATGATTAAAGATGCACTCTTACTCCCAGATATAAGATTTACCACAATTAATAATTTTGTTTTAAAATTTCAAAAAGGATGAATAAATGTCGAAAACAATGGTTCTTATGAAGGACACCGAGTTTAATTTGAAAGAAATGAGCATAAAACACGATATTTCTACCTTATGAGACTATAGTAGACTACAGTAAATCTTTTAGCATTCACCAATCATTTAATATTTTTGCGCTTTCTGCTATTAAATACACGGTTACAATCTTGTTATCAGAAATTAATATTTTCGATAAATGCATTTTTTAGTAAGTAGTTAAAGGTTTATCCGTCAAAATTGATGTTTGTTATGCATGTGTATGAATTGATTTTGAATAAGAGTGTCACTTTAATTAACGGACTGAAAAACAATGTAAATGACCATACTCAAGCTTACTCAATTTATTCTGCATTTCAAATATAAATATGCAGAATAATAAAAGTTAAATTATCATATTGGCTATAAAATATAATTCAAGTCACTAGTACACTTCACAGTAGAATGAGTACTTCCTTATTGTTCATCCATCTAGTATTTGTCAACTGTTATCGCGCATAGGTGTTCCTCTTAGTGGTGGCCAGATTTAAATCTACTTCAGGGAACGTCATGGCAGCATTTTCCGTCATATCACATACTCTGAAAATAAGACATTATATTTTTTTATTAAACCGAAAGTATAAGCTTTCTTATCATAAGAGAACCGAAAGCTTTTTTTCTCAAAACACCAACAACACACTTATAAAAGTGATATAAAACGAGTGCTATATTGCTTAACTCTGTGTATGGGTACCTAAGTCTTCGGTATATAATTTTACACAGTGATTTGTAAAAGGGTAACCATGAGCATTTATGTATTTTAGGCAGTCTACTTGTAATACAGTACCTACCTTCGAGTATTGCCAGTGGCCAAGCATATATTTCTTGCCTCACCAGGGTGAGGTTTCCCTATACCAGTTCCCCATGGAGTTCGCCAGTTTGGTAATGGTGAACACCTTGTCAAGGAGGTCATAATACATCAAGTTGTCTCCTTTTGCCCCCTTTCGGATAGCATTGGTACATGTTTCGCTCTATAAACCTCACTGTGAGGTAATAGCCTCACCTGTAAATAAGTTGAAACATGGGAACGTTTTCTTATACTGTATCTTGTAAATAAAGTTTTAATGGTTTCCTTCTATTGAAATTGTGTATTTCAGGTTTATTTGATAGTATTGTATAATTTACACTCCTGAATTGAAACATGATCTATGGATAACCCTATAACACATGTCAACAATTACAGAAATAAAGTCATACGTAACATGCCATTTAAGTTGCATGCCATAGTACAACGCTGGTTGAATTGTACTTAAAATAAATGGTTATTAAAGTCAGTAGAGTTAAGAAAATGTTATATATATATATATTCCCAAATATAAAAACCGTGTTCACAAAAAGTTTAAAAATGTTTTAAAATGTTTGAATTGCATGTTATTCAATCTATAGTTTGAAATGTTCTATATCATACGTTGATATCAACTATCATGTCCTGAATATAATTTTAAAGCTGCACTCTCACAGATTTAACGTTTTGACAACTTTTTTATTTTTTGTCTTAGAACGAGCAAATCCATGGAAACCAGTTATATAAGACTGCTGACAAACAATTAGATCGCAGATTTTTTTATCTATGTTTAAAAATTATGTTTTATGCCTTTTTCTTATACCGTTTGTAACGGTTTAAGCCATAAAATATTAATTTTCGAACGGAAATATGAAAATCTACGATCTGATTTTTTGTCAGCAATCTTAAATCATTGGTTAGATAGATAGGTAGATAGATTTATTCGTGCATATATATATATATATATATATATATATATATATATATATATATATATATATATATATATATATATATATTACGCAAAATGTTGCTCTTTCCAAGACAAAAAATAAAAAATGTTGTAAAAATGGTATATCTGTGAGAGTGCAGCTTTAAAGAGTAATAATGATATGAATATAAAAATGATTGTATCTGAATACAATATTAACAATTACTTCAGTACGCAGTTAAATGCTGATATGCAATTGTAACATTTAAACAGTATTTCAATTTAATTGAAAATGACGTTCCCAAAATGTTTTTCAACGTTCCAAAATTGTTTTTGAAAATGTTTGGAAAATATATTAATGCATGCAACATATGGACCATTAATATTCCAATTAGAAATTCAGGTTAAGGTATTGCATGTTTATAAGCGTCCATAAGTCAATATCTCAGCAAATACTTGATGTACTGCATTGAAACTTTATACAAACCATATCCATCCAACCTACTTAATTTATCAATTCAGATTGCAATCTTGCATGTAATGACAATTATTGCCCCTTATTATCCAACTTAGAAAATCTGGATAAAAGCAGTAAAATAGTCTAGAGCGCGCTTGTCTCAGAGAAAGCTCTTGTTTAACAGTCAGTGACCATTGAACATAATCCATGCGTGTTTAAGGATCATTCGCATTTAATTGATTGATTGGGCTATAATAAATAGAAAACTGGATTGTGTGTAAAATGTATCTTATTGTTATCTCTTAAGTTCTATATTGTTTTGCCTATGGGAGAAATAACTATGAAATATCATCCGAGTTTGCTTTCAGAACAACCACTGCAGTTATTTTTAACATTTTTGAAAAACCAAAGCCTGGTGAAAAATGAAAATGTGACTCTTATATAAGGTTTATTGCAGCTTAAAGCGGCACTTCTAGTCCAGTTCGGACCTCATGCCGCCCTTTACCGAAACGAAAATACTGTTGCCTGCCCCCACAATTGTTGTCTGCCCCTTACTTCCGTGTACACATCAACATCTTCGGTATTTGTTTTCTTTTTCTTGTTTATTTTCAAAATGGCTGCTGTCATAAGTTAACATTTTGACAAAATATTATACCATCTATTTGCACATTTGACCACTCTTAGATAGCGTGCCCATGCATAGTGTCATTGACGTGTCAAGAGGTTGTCTATGTTTCGGACAGTATCAAAATTCGGATGTATCGTTTGATAAAATAGTAATTAGAATCACATGCTAGTGAATAAGTGATTATTTTAGTTTAATGAACACATTTGCTTTGATGTGAACAGCAAATACCTGACTGATTCAGTTGAATTTGGCACTAGTGTGGCAGGAAAAACTACCGGAATCCACCAAAATCTTCTGGAATCCCCTGAGCAAATCTTAACTAGTAAAACATTCCAATGAAAGATCCATCAAAACAAGACTTACATGTTAAGAATAATCCTATTTTCACTTTCATTCACTTTATTGAGAATCCTTTTTTAAGTATGAACACTTTTATAAATTGTTCCCAAAAACTAATGCACATTATCTGTATACCTATTCAGCAGTGATGAATTACAGGCAGGGTTGTCATTATGTTTTTCACAAACCGATTTTTTTATAAATCTAACAGATCTGGCCAGGGGTCAAGGGGGCCGCCTAGGCCCCCTTGATAGGTCCAGGGCAACGCCCTGGTTGGGGGTTCAGGGGGCGAAGCCCCCCGATACGAAAACGAATTTTAGACATTCCTGAGGGTCTAGAACCTGTTTCCCTGAAAGCAAAATTGACTGTTTAGAAAACATTTATTCAGACTATTCTACTTTGAAAACAATATAAATGGGCCGAAATATCCAATTTTGGATTATGTGGCTACACATCCGGCTCTAGAATCTCTTGTTATCTCCTGCAAATCAAATTGTTCTAAATAGTAATCAGAGCTAGATGACTGATGATGTTTATTTTAGTTTGGCGAAACTATGGGCCCAGACTCAATCATTAATGGAATGGAAATAATTTACATTAACACTTAGATTCTACATAGATTGAATAATAAATCGTTTGTCTTACCTTGATAACAGCTAACAACAGAATGAACTTGAAGCAATGAAATCACCTCCTACCCGGAGATCGCCGAGAAAAATAAAAAGTGGGGAGAATCTAGCTTAGCGGACCGCTGAAATTGCCGACCATAATATCTTACATTTTGTTTCAGAAAGTTCGCTAGCTTTTCATAATGAGTAATCTTAGCGGGGGTTTGAAGGTATCAGCACCAGACATATCAGAAACGACACATTGATTTTATCGCAATCCGCTAGACTAGATTTGTTCCGTAACAGAAAACAAACACATTTTATTCAACAAAATGGACATTTCAAGCAGGCGCCATGCATCGATCGTAACTTAAAAAGAACAACAAACAATGTGTTTCCAATTTGCATTTTCGTTCTCACCGGTTCTTTGTTGGGACCCAAAATCAAATAGACTTTTAAACTTTTTTGATTTCGGCTGCGCCATTGTGCATGTGTTGTTTGTTTTTTGTATCGCGGCACATCATTGGTCGCTCAAAACTGGAGTAATCAATCAAACGCCGTGTTATTTTTTTCAAGCGTTTGTACTACAAGGAACGGTGTCGCTATACAGTGTTCATCGGCAATTAGTACGGCGATTTTCTTCGACTTTTTCGGCCATTTTTCTTCGATCTCAATTTTAAAATTCCTGAAAAAGCAACCGATTTTTTCACGATTTTAAACGATGGATTTGATCGGCAATCGGTTCATAATGACAACCCTGACAGGGAATATTGATTCTGTACCGATATAATATGCAGTTGGTGGTATGCATGGATACAAATCAACCAAACCTTTGTGCTTATTAGCTGTATACAGTTCCGTAATTTAGTAAAACTTTATACAGATCTAATTGTTTATAAATCTAGGCCTTATAGCTTGATTTGATTTGGGTATTAATTGTATCAGAGCAAAGTTGGCATGATAAACAATATGGCGGACAAAGGAAACTTCGTTGTTTGTTCAAAAGTTATAAAGATGTATCTTAATGAATTTGAATTCTTTAGAAACCCAGTTTACACCAGTGTATCTGTGATGTTGTTGTATTTATATATATATCTCTCATGTGACAACTTTATTTTTATGCCCCCGAAGGTGGGCATATTAAAATCGCACCGTCTGTCCGTCCGTCTGTCCGTCCGTCCGTCCGTCTGTCCGTCCGGCCGGCCGGCTCTGTAACTTTCCCTTGTATGGACAGATTTTAAAATAACTTGCCACATGTGTTCCACATACCAAGACGATGTGTGGCGTGCAAGACTCGTGTCCCTACCTCAAAGGTCAAGGTCACACTTAGTGTTTATTCACAATGGAGTGCTGCATATAAGGACATAGAGTATAGGTTGTCGTGTCCGGGCTGTAACTTTCTCTTGTATGGACAGATTTTAAAATAACTTGCCACATGTGTACCACATACCAAGAAGACGTGTCGCGTGCAAGACCCGTGTCCCTACCTCAAAGGTCAAGGTCACACTTAGTGTTTATTCACAATGGAGTGCTGCATATAAGGACATAGAGTACAGGTTGTCGTGTCCGGGCTGTAACTTTCTCTTGAATGGACAGATTTTAAAATAACTTGCCACATGTGTTCCACATACCAAGAAGACGTGTTGCGTGCAAGACCCGTGTCACTACCTCAAAGGTCAAGGTCACACTTAGTGTATTTACAATGGAGTGCTGCATATAAGGACATAGAGTAAAGGTTGTCGTGTCCGGGCTGTAACTTTCCCTTGTATGGACAGATTTTAAAATAACTTGCCAAATATGTTCCACATACCAAGACGACGTGTCGCGTGCAAAACCCGTGTCCCTACCTCAAAGGTCAAGGTCACACTTAGAGTTTATTTACAATGGAGTGCTGCATATAAGTTAATATAACGACATAGAGTATAGGTTGTCGTGTCCGGGCTGTAACTTTCCCTTGTATGGACAGATTTTAAAATAACTTGCCACATGTGTTCCACATACCAAGAAGACGTGTCGCCTGCAAGACCCGTGTCCCTACCTCAAAGGTCAAGGTCACACTTAGTGTTTATTCACAATGGAGTGCTGCATATAAGGACATAGAGTATAGGTTGTCGTGTCCGGGCTGTAACTTTCTCTTGTATGGACAGATTTTAATATAACTTGCCACATGTGTTCCACATACCAAGACGACGTGTCGTGTGCAAGACCCGTGTCCCTGCCTCAAAGGTCAAGGTCAAACATAGTGTTTATTCACAATGGAGTGCTGCATATAAGGACATAGAGTATAGGTTGTCGTGTCCGGGCTGTAACTTTCCCTTGTATGGACAGATTTTAAAAAAACTTGCCACATGTGTTCCACATACCAAGACGACGTGTCACGTGCAAGACCCGTGTCCCTACCTCAAAGGTCAAGGTCACACTTAGTGTTTATTCACAATGGAGTGCTGCATATAAGGACATAGAGTATAGGTTGTCGTGTCAGGGCTGTTACTTTCCCTTGTATGGACAGATTTTAAAATCACTTGCTACATGTGTTCCACATACGAAGACAATGTGTCGTGTGCAAGACCCATGTCCCTACCTCTAAGGTGAAAGATACACTAAGTGTTTATTCACAAGGGAATTCTGAATATAAGGACATAACAGTGTAGGTTGTCAAGTATGGGTGGTATTTTTTTATGTTCAGAGGCAATTTAAAATAACTTGCCATATGTATTTGACACGTAAAGGCAAGATAAACTTTTCATGTACTGACCTTGTTTGTTGGTCAATGTCACATTCGGGGGCATTCGTCACATACTGTGACAGCTCTTGTTACATCCTTAGTATTCAAAACACATGCCATGTACATCATCAAACTGGCTTACATTCTATTAATTTACATACTGTGATTCTTCTATTCAAGACCAATGATTTAACCAAATATCAAAATTAAAACTTGTTGGTTTTCTTAGCACCACTGCAAATAAAATGCACCACAAAATTCTTGTCTAGAGTGCCAGGAAAATCATGAGTGGTTTGAACTTCAAGTGAACATAAATAAATGATTTATTAAGTTTTTAAAATAGTTTTTTCTATATATTTTCACAAATTGAATATTTTACATTCAATTTGGGACTCAGGGATCTTAGCAAAGTTGTTATAGAAAGGGCTTAAAAGAAACACTGGCGTCTAGATGCAAGTACAGTAACACATTTGTTTCTATTTTCAGGATTTTTCAGAAGGCATGCAGAAAACCTAATAAGAATATTTTTGAAGGATTCTTGGACAGTAATTTCCTATTCTGTGTACAAATGATGAGTCCATCTGGGTTGCATGTGAACAAGCCAGTGATATTACTTATTATAGGTATGTTGAATAACTTTTTATGTTAATTCAGTCTAAACCTTACCCATGCATATTTCCATGTCACAGTGTCACAAAGATACAATTTTAAGGTCTTTATTTCAATACAAAAAAGTCGAACAAGAACGTGGACCTCTACAATATTTGGAGAGGTCGTCCCATATAATATTACATTGTAAAAATCTTCCAACTATAACACATTTGTTCCATGATTTTTACATTGGATTTTCATATTTAAAAAAAAACACTAAATGTAATTTAAACATTCACTGAAAGTCACAAAATATGACAAAGCTAGTTGTTCAACAATATTGTTTTTAACAGTAAGTACATGTATCTAAGCAATAGAATCAGAAAATGAATACTATGACCAAAACATGTCAGCAAGGCTGCCAATATGAATTTGATCAAAAACCTTTTAAAGGAATAATGTGTGTATTAGTGGAAAATATTCTATTCATGTGTTCTCTTGTCAGAGCAAAAACAACATGTTTCGTATTAATAATTCATTTAATTTCCTCAAAATAATGATTGATTATTATGTAGATCTGATTATGATAGCTAAACGACAGACATACCGTGATTTATATCTGATATATCCCCCCACCACCCCCCGCGCCACACTCCTCCCTCACCTCAAGGGGTACATTGCTTTGCATATGTCCGTTGGTCAGTATGATGGTCAGTCAGAAGGTAGGTAGACACATGCTTGTCAGAGTGATAACTTAAAGGCCTGGACCAGTGGTCTTCAAGCTTGACTTGGGTGTGACCAGTAGATGACCCCTTCTGATTTGAGGCTATCAGGTCAAAGGTCAAGTCCAAAGTGACAATGATTTAAGAAAAAGTGTCCAAGTGATAAGTCAACAATGCTTGGACCTATGGTCCTCAAACTTGACTTGCAGGTAGGGCATGACCATTAGATGACCCCAATTAATGTTCAGATCATCGGCTCAAATGTCAGGGGCTTTGAGACTTTAAATACAAAAAGCTTGTCCAAGTCATAATTCAACAATGCCTGGACTTATGGTCGTCAAACTTGACTTGGAGGTTTGGCGTGACCAGTAGATGACCCTTTCTTGATTTGAGGTCAAAGGTCAAGTTCACAGTGATCTTAATTACGAAAAGCTTGTCCAAGTGATAAGTCGACAATGCTTAGACCTGTGGTCCTCAAACTTGAATAAGAGGTTGTGCCTGACCAGAAGAAGACCCGTATTGATTTTGATGTTATCAAGTCAAAAGTCAAGGTAACAGTTACCTTGAATGCAAATAGGATATCCATGTGATGACAATGCATGCACACATGTCCCTGAAATTTGACATGAAGGTTGTGGGTGATACCAGTAGATGACCCGTATTGATTTTGAGGTCATCAGGTCAAAAAGTCACATTGTCATTGAATGCGAAAATGCATAGACTTTTGGTCCTCAAACTTGACTTGGTAGTTGGATGTGACCAGTATATTACCCTATTGATTTTGGGGTCCAAAGGTCAAGGTCATAATGACCTTAAAGGTAAAAAGCTTGTCCAAGTGTTAACTTGACAATACCTGCACTGACCATCTTCAAACTGTGCATGACCAGTAGATAAACATGGATTTTGAGGTCATAAGGTCAAATCAGCTAAGATTTTGTTACATGCATAGTTTTTTCAATTGTCCAAATATTCCTACCATCATGGCCCTCAGGAGGCATACTATATAACTTCTTAACTAGTGTAATAACTGTCCCAGAATTGTGATGTTACGTCATTAATAAAAACTGTTACAATGACTGTGCTGTTTAGCAATGTTTTATGTATTTAGCGATGTAAATAGGCACATAAGTATTGATGATATAAATAGAAACTGTCATTCGTGGTCATTCATATCCGGTATATGAATTATCAGTACCTTAGGAGATATAATGTGTACATGCATGTATCCACATTAATAACGAGTTTAACGACTAATCTAGTTTGATGAAGATTTAAAATGCATGGGTTATAAAGTAAGGTGTAAGTTATTTTGTATTTCATCACATATCTGTGGAACTGTTCATTGGGATTGCATTTTTTAATAAGGACAGGTGAGGGTGAAAAAGGGAACACCTTGATTCATGGTGTCACTGTTTCATTACTGACAAAAGGAATGTTGCTTTTCTGGTAATTAAAGAAATACCAATGAAAGTATGACTGATATTTTTAAGTTAAGTCACAAAATTGAATTGAACAAACATTGAAACAAATGAAACCAAAATGGACAATACAAGTTAAGGAATCCCATTCAAATGCATATTTTGTTCTGATTTGAAACTAAATTGTTTACAGATGTGTTCCCATACAATGTCTTAGAAAATATATTTTTTCCATTGATTCGTGTTAATACCATGGTTGTGTTGTTCTATTAGCTGGAAATGCGATAGCCTTGCTGTTGTTGGCATCACGGAAAAAAAAATGTTGCCAGTGGAAATACACAGATGTTCAGCAAGGCCCATAACTCACACCTTGATAATCATTGAATAAGGACCCTTTAACAACCAAACATAATGCAAACACTCTGGCCATACCTCTAAAACAATTCAAGATATTGAAATGAAACTTGGTACACATGTAACCAGAGACAATATGCATATATATAAAGCAAGTTCCATCACTCTGTCTTTGATGAGTTCTGCCCCTTATTGACAAATGCATGATTGCTTGGCATTCACTCAGCAACGCTGTGGTTCCACTTCCTCTTTTATGAATGTTTGAGTTGATTCTGGAGTTTTTATATTATACTTATTATTATGCCCCCCTTCGAAGAAGAGGGGTATATTGCTTTGCACATGTTGGTCGGTTGGTCGGTAGGTGGGTCGGTCGGTCAGTTGGTCGGTCGGTTGGTAGACCAAAGCTTGTCCGAGTGATAATTCAACAATTTCTGGACGTATGGTAATCAAACTTGACATGAAAATAGGGCCTGACCAGTAGATGACCCTTATTGATTCAAAGGTCTAGGTCACAGTGACCTTAAATGGTAAAAGGATTTTAAAGCTTGTCTGAGTAATAAATCACCAATACCTATGGTCATCAAACGTGACATGGCTTATGTCGGTCGGTCGGTCAGTCTGTCAGTCGGTAGACCAAAGCTTGTCCGAGTGATAACTCAACAATTTCTTGATGTATGGTCATCAAATTTGAGATGAAAATAGAGCCTGACCAGTAGATGACTCCTATTGATTTTATTGATAATAACTCGACAAAGCCTTCACCCATGACCTTCAAACTTGACTTGGAGGTTCGGCCTGACCAGTAGATTACCCCTATTGATTTAGGGGGTCATTGGGCCAAAGGTCAAGGTCACATTGACCTTGAATGATAAAAGGTTGTCCGGGTGATAACTCGACAATGCCTGCATCCATGGCCCTCAAACTTGACTTGTATGTTGGGCCTGACCAGTAGATGACCCCTATTTTTGGTGGGTCTATCAGGTCAGAGGCAGGTTACAGTGACCTTGAAGGCAAACTGGACAATTCCTGGACCTATGGTTATCAGATTTGATATGATGGTTGGGCCTGACCAGTAGATGACCCCTTTTAATTAAAGGACCTATGATCTTCAAACTTGACTAGAGGGTTGAGCCTGACCTGTAGATGACCCCTTTTAATTTAAGGGGTCATCGAGTCACAGGTCAAGGTCACAGTGACCTTAAACGCAAAAAGCTTGTCTGTGTGATAACTTGACACTGTCTGCACCCATGGCCTTAAACTTGATTTGGAGGTCCATGCATATTTCATTCAATTGTCCAAATAATCCTGACAACATGGCGCTTGGGGGGGGGATAATGTTTGACAAACATCTCTTGTTTTCTTTAGAGGCGCAAAATATAGGGTGATGCAATTTACTTTTAAACTTTATAACTTTAATGCATTATCATGTTTAACTCATTTGACCTTGATGATAAAAACAAAAAAACACATATGATAGTGATACAGATAATAAAATTAGTGTTTATATATTCTTTAATTAATAAAGATATTTATAGGTGGCCACATTAGTTCCCCAGTTAAAAAAAGTACCAAAATATGTTTTTTTATCTGTATCAATATCATGTGCATTTTTCTTTTGTTTTGATCATTAAAGTCAAATGACCAAACACGAAAAAAGCATTAAAATAAAAAATAAATGTTTTTGCATCAACCTATTTTATGATGAAATTCGTATCATCAAATTGAAATGTATGCCAATCTGATTGGCATAGCTTAATTCCTGACACACCCGACTTAGTTGTTTATACTGATATATAATATTGAAATATGAATTATATACATGTATCACCTATTTTTATCCCCCGTGAGGCAAGGGGATATAGTAATGGTAGGCGCCCTTCTGTGCGTGCGTGCGTGTGTGCGTCCATCCGTCCCACATTCATTTCTTTGCATCTCCTCTTACATATCTCATGCGATTTCTACCAAATTTCCACAGATTGATGACTATATGGTGACGCAGCGCATATTGTCGGGCTTTCGCGATTCGGCCATTTTTGAAAGAGTTATTGCCCTTTTTTACATTTAAAATTGGTTTCTTCGCAACTCCTCTTACGTTTTTCATGCAATTTTTACCAAACTTTCACAGATTGATGGCTATATAGTGACGCAGTGCATGTTGTTGGGCTTTCGCGATTCAACCATTTTTGAAAGAGTTATTGCCCTTTCTTTATTTTACATTTAAAATTGGTTTCTTCGCAACTCCTCTTACGTTTATGTCTATATAGTGACGCAGCGCATATTGTCAGGCTTTTTTTTTACCTTTTTTGAAAGAGTTATTGCCCTTTCTTAATTTTACGCATTTCTTATGTTCCTGAGAAACTGCCCTTACCATTGATTGGCTTTCGTTACAAAAAATGCCCCCATGAGGCGAGGGATATAGCTGTCTGTGATCGCTCTTGTTGTAATGAGTTCTAATGCATTGTTCTCTCCTTTCCAGGATTTGTTGGTGCTGTGATATTTTGGTTTAACTACACTCCCTCCGCTGAAGAAAAAGATCTTATTTCTAAAGTGGACGAAAAGGAGACTGGACAAAAAGATAAGGTGAAGATGGCTGCTGTATCGAGTGTTACCATGGAGTTGACTGATGAATTCTTCGATGCTCTAAAGGTGCGCTTATCTCTTACAATATTCATGTAAAGTTTATAGCACATACTGTTATTTTTTTTATATTACCATGTATATTTATATTTTATTTTACGATGAAAGTATTGGTGTTTTTAAGTTCATATGAATATGTCTGCTTCAAAAGCAACAATGTTTAAATGCCTTGTATTGTTTATTCAATACATATGTTAATTTTTTTTTACTTCATTAATTCTTGACACGATTTTTCATAATTATTTTCTATCAAACTTATATCATTTGATCAGGGTCTTCTCAATGTAGATTCTGATTGGTTATCTTTCAATAGCTCCGCGATGTTTTGGTGAAACGGCCCAATTATTGGATTAGGAGATTACCAATTTGTATGAATGGCTTATTGCGATGTTTTGACTAATGGGACAGTGGCCAAATACTGGCTGATTGACAGATTTACAATGTGCTTTTGGCAAAGTCAATATCGCGATGATACAAACGGGCGAAGTCTGGGAATTTTAGGCGACCACTTCGCCCAAGTCGCCCCCTCGCGAGAGCCCTGACTTATCAACTGGGCTAATAACACAAATTCGAAAGTGACTTTTTTATTAACACATGGCAGTGGATCAAAGCATGGTTATACCATATCAGACCATTGGCTACTTTCCTTCTATGTAGAATTTAAAGCTAAATGGTTTGTGGTTTTAAAACATACTGAATAGGCTGGATCTTCTTGGTCTACTTTTTATTGTCTACAGTTTAACCACATTATTTGTACTGACTACTCCTATGCAGGGTTGTAAACGCAAATTTATCGAATACCTAGTGGTAACATTAAACCAATTATTATTTTCTTATACGAAACATATTTTTTGTAATGTTTAATGTTTAGAACACAGGTGAAAATATCATTCCATATGTGGCATTTGGGGTCATGAACCACCAAAAGTCAATGGCAGTTCGGGGGCATTTGTCACTAACTGAAACAGCTCTCATTGTGCATAAACAGCCTATATAGAATTAGGACATTCTCATAACTAAATAGCAATACAGATATTGGCCACATATAGGTATGTTGGTTGGAATTATAGGTACCACACAACTGGAAAATATATGAAGGCATACATGACATAAGATTGAAGTTTAGCACCAAAGCAAATATGTTTCTAATATATGTATTCATTGATTATAAGTATCTTTCAAATCTATGCAGACCAAATGAGAAAATCTGACCCAAGCAGAAGCCGGTGACAGAAGCCAGTGATGAGGCTTTCCGAGGCTGATTTTTCATCTGCTCCGCATACATGTGAACAATACTTTTTCTTGCATAACAAAAAGTTAATTTTGTGCAATTTGGACGGTGTAAGTGTTGTTTAAGAAACCCGCACCAAATTGCACGTGTATAGTTGTTTGATACCAATGTCATTACGTGCAGTAATTTGAAGTGAACATCATATAGTTCCCAATTGATGTCGCCGTTTTGAGGTTTCAATTTAGTTTTGTATCAATATGTTTTGTTTATGTACATTGTTCTGACTCAGCCCTTTAATTTAGTGCGCGTAAATGCACGTGAGTCATGTTACCCGTTGTTAGACGGAAAGTTCCAGTCCCGGTAAAAAACTCTTTTCTTTTTTACAGACAGAAAAAGAGCCAGAGGAGAAGACCTTAAAAGTTAATGATGTAAGTTATGCTCTACCAAATATCGATTTAGTGTTGTTCTGTTCCAGGAAAATTAAAACCCTTTATTATATCTTATGGCTTATAAATAAACAGTTCCTGATTGGTACAAAGCTTGATCAGCTTGATCCACACAAACCACTACTGTTTGCATAAAAACTTTGCATTTGAGGGTTTGGAGCATTGATTCGTCCATATACACCAATAGCCTATCAATCGACTTCAAACATCAAAAGAACCAACAGCCACTGTTATCAATCGTCGGCAAACCAATACTTTCTTCCGTTATACTTCATACATACCTTGGTACAATTGGCTGACAAAATCTCGTTTTAATTAACATGCATGTGGCAGGAGAGATAACTCTTCTTCCCATGAATCTGCATGTTTCAAAAAAATATTATTCAATAACTTAAAAGTATCAGTTGCCTCTGTGGCCATGTGGCCTTGCATGCTGCCAAATATTATTGTACTGCGAAGGGGAATCTTGTTCAACTCCAGCAATTGGTAGAATATTTTTCAACTGTAAAGTATCCGGTACTTTGCTGAACCAATAAAACTGCCTCATTCATTATTCATGATTACGAGATTTTCATAGCCAAATTGCCCACTGTACACAACGAAGCATAGCGAAGTGTGTATCATGGGAATCCGACAATGCTGTTACCGAGTGAACCTATTCCTTTGCATATCAACATGAAACTTACTACTAAGGGACGGACTCCTTCACCCAGGAAGGACCCAAACATGAACGGTTTCCTTGAGTTTAACATCAAACAGCCAATTAAATCCAAGCTTTTGATTACTCTTTTACAATACTGCAAACCTAACTACTAATCATCTCACTACCGAAATTTTGGGGCGGTACAAATTGACTGTTTCTTCGTTGGATGATACAAAGATCTTTTAACTCAATTGGGGTGAAAGTTATGAGCTTACAGAATTATGTTTGAATCCTTTTTCCTGGGTAGAAACCAGTCCTGGGGTACATTAAGAGTGGTCATGACAAAGTACCGCTTGTGGGGAGCAAACCACAACTACTTGGATGAGAAGCGCACACCTATACCACATGATTGTGATTTTTTACAAGCTGAATGACATCAGTACAATTTGCTTTGTTTATTTGGAAACAGTAGGTTCATGTAGAAGTTACTGGGTCACCTTCAATGGCTTTTTATTGTTCTTAAAAACAGCAGAATGTGCCATTTTTTTGCTCGACTATTCCAAGAATAAGGAGAGCTATACTACTCATCCTAGCGTAGGTGTCACACCTTGTTTTAGGGTTTGCATGTAAGCATCACTGAGTCATTATTTCAGCAAAAATCATCATGTGTTGCATTGGAACTAGATATGTCTTCCGAACTATCCTACCTACTTTAAATGTTAATGAAGTAAGATAACTCTATTTTGAATATAATGCAAATTATGGGCCTTAAAAAATTGTGGTTAAGGTTTTGCATGTAAGCACACATGGGTTAACAACAACTACTTGATGCATTGCATTGAGACTTTATAAAACAGTACTCATCCATCGAGGGTACTTAAATTACTAAGTTGGATAACTCTGTTTTACATACAATGTATTTTTTGTCAATTATTATTCAACTTAGAAATTCTGATTAAAGTTTTGCATGTAACCACATTTAAGTCAATAGATCTCAATAAAAACATCATATATTGCATTGAAACTTTTTACAAGGGCTTCCAACCATCCAACCTTCGTAATTCATCAAGTTTGATAACCTCGCATATAATATATTCATTAGACTTTAAAATTCTTGTTAAGGGTTTGCATGAAAGCACATATAAGTCAATAACTCAGCATGCACCTACTTGATGTATTGCTTTGAATCTTTATACAATCAAGTGTGATAATATATATCTTGCATATAATTCAAATTTTGCCCTCTATTATTTTTACTTTGAAAATCTAGTTAAGGTTTTGCATGTAATTTCATTTTACAGTGATCCAAAACTTTGCCATCCTTAATCTTAAAAGCGGCGTTATAGTCGAGCGCACTGTCTCTGTGACAGATCTTGTTTTGGCATATAATCTAGTATTGTTTAAATGATGTATTACTATATGACCGACATTGGCACAAATGAAAAGTTACAATCAAACCGAGAATGAGGTCTTTAAGGGGACAAGACACCAGATGGTACAATTGCAAGAAAAAAAGAAAATTGTCAAAAACTTACATACAATTGATATCGTTGTGTACAATCTTACTTACAGATGTACCACATCGCTTATGACACATGTATTTTTTGCAGCTTTTGCAGGGTTTTTTCAATTGATTGGAGGTGTCTGCCATGTAAATCCCTTTTATTTTAAAAATAGCGTCGGTATAAGTATCTGTACTTATTATGTGACTTGCACATGCTAAATATACACACTTCAAACTGGGAAACCAATCATATAAAATGATGTTTTACTGGCCTGACATACGAGCTCATATTGACAATTCTAGGCTTGTAGTTTTCCAATTAAATATTGTCTTGTGGAAATAATGTTTTTGCCGATTTCGCGACCATCTGGTGTTTAGCCCCTTTAGCCTAATGTAAATTAGGCTAAATATGCAAATTGTAATCTTTGGATATTATATATGCTTTCTAAGGATCTGTTATTCAGAATGCATTTACTTTTCAGAGTTTAGAACTTGTATACAGAGAGGTTGTACCTGCCTCTTCCAACTTTGACGTGCTCTTTCTTCATGGTCAAGCATTTGAAGCCAAGACTTGGGTTTCAGATCCAGTGTACACATTGCAGATGTTAAAGAAAATTGGATACAAGGCAGTGGCTCTAGATTTACCAGGTAGTTTAAACTGATTCATTTTACAATGACGTGAAATAATTTATTATGTCTCCCCCATTCATGGGGAGACATATTGTTTTTGCCCTGTCCGTCAGTCAGTCCGTCAGTCAGTCAGTCTGTACGTCACACTTCCTTTCCGCTTAATAACTATAGAACGCTTAGACCCAGGAACTTCATACTTGGTATGCTAGTTGGTCATGACTAGTAGATGACCCCTATTGATTTTGGGGTCACTAGGTCAAAGGTCAAGGTCACAGTGACCTTGAGGTGAAGAAACGGTTTCCACTCAATAACTAAAGAACGCTTGCACCCAGGAACTTCATACTTGGTATGCTAGTTGGTCATGACTATTAGATGACCCCTATTTATTTTGAGATCACTAGGTCAAAGGTCAAGGTCGCCTTGACCTTGAGGTGAAGAAACGGTTTCCGCTCAATAACTATCGATCCTTTCGGTCTAGGAACTTTATACTAGGTATGCTATTTGTTCATGACTAGTAAATAACCCCTAGCGATTTTGAGATCAAAAGGTCAAGGTTACCTTCAGGTAAAAAACGATATATTGGTGATGCCTTAAGCTTAAAAATGGTTTCTGCTCAAAAACTAAAGAATGCTTCAGTCAGTCAGTCAGTCTGTCAGTCTGTATGTCACACTTTGTTTCTGCTCAATAAATAAAGAACGCTTGCACCCAGGAACTTCATACTTTGTATGCTAGTCGGTCATGACTAGTAGATGACCCCTTTTTTTTGAGATCAGTAGGTCAAAGGTCAAGGTTGCCGTGACCTTGAGGTAAAGAAACGGTTACCGCTCAGTAACTAAAGAATACTTGCACCCAAGAACTTAATACTTGGAATGCAAGTTGGTCATGTAGATGATCCCTATTGATTTTGTGATCAGTAGGTCAAAGGTCAAGGTCACGATGGCCATGAACTGAAAAATGGACTACTGATCAAAAATTGAATAACGCTTGCGCCCAGGAACTTCTTACAATGCAAACTTTGTTTACATTTTCCAAGATTAATCAACAACTCTTTTTTCTCTTCACTATTTACCGGTAATACGGAAGAATAAACCAAACTTCACTGTTGGTTCGTCTCCAGTCCAAAATTACATATTTCATGTCCATCATTTATTTTTTATCAGCTACGACCACACAATAGGGGAGACAAGCACTTTTTAAAAAAGCAATCTCTAGTTACAACATTATAATTATTACTGTTGTTGGCACGATGCAAGAGTGTGGTCTTGTATCATGGGGGAAACTGGAGTACCCGGAGGAAACCCACTTATCCGGCATGGTGACCACAAACAAAACTCACATGCGCCCAGGCTGGGAATCAAACCAGTCTTGTCTAGATGAGAAGCGAGTGTGCTTACCATTGCCCTAACCAGACAACCATGTATAATTTATAAGCAAACTTATGCGTTTTATATGATATGATATTATTTAAAGTATCATTAATTCACATAAGTATTACCTTTTCCCCGTATTTTAAAATGTCTTCAACATTAGTTTTTAAAATTTCTACTAAATTAATTCCGAAAATAATTTTGAGATGAGCAAGTTCTGTTTTTTATTTGCAGGTACAATTGAACCCTGTTGGCTTCAACTTCCAGGGAAAAGCGAAAAATACCTCAAGCCTCGAAACTTTGAGCCAAAGCGAGATCTTTTAGCTTCATTATATAAAAATCAACCTTTACATCCAATTTCAGCCAACGAGGAAATTCGAGTCAAGCGCGGTCGAGCAAATGGGGTCAGACTGTACTTGATTTTTTGTTAATTAATTATTCACAGTTCTGAGTTTGTGCTTATTTATATTTTCAGAAGCAAAAGGGAAGAGTAAAAAGCCTGATGCTATGGAAAATGGAGAATTTATAAAGAAAGCTATTGCTGCATTGAAACTGGATAAACCTGTAATAATAAGTCCTTCAATGAGTGGTGGCTATTCTCTGCCTTATTTGTTCAATGGTAAGTTGAATGTCAGTCCTATGATATAATTAATATGGTATGATAAAGACAAGATAGTTTCCTTGGCTTGAACATACAGCTGGACGGCTCAGTGCGGGATGTTTTATGTGGAGTTACCTTCATCTTCCCCTTAGCCCTCGAATGGTTTATACCATAGTTTTGTGTCACCTGCGAAGCATGGATTACTGTGTCTGGTGTTGTCATTCTCACATAATTTCTGAGGTCGAGGTCACTGTAACTACAAATAGAAAAACAGTTGAAACTGAATAACTGTAGTAAGGGATGACATACCGTGACCAAACTTGGTTTAAAGGAAGAGTTTATAGAGACCTTTTATGAGATTGCATATGGGGTCCCTAGGGTCAAGGTCAAGGTCACTGTTACTAAAAATAGAAACACAGTTGTAACTGAATATCTTTAGTCAGGGTTCACATATCTTGACCAAACTTTGTATAGTTTATGGATACCTTTTATGGGATTGCGTAAAGGCTTCTAGGGTCAAGTTAAGGTCACTGTTACTAAAAATAGAAGAATGGTTGAAACTGAAAACTTCAGGGTTCACATATCTTGACCAAGCTTGGTAAGGGCGGCGTCAAACTCACCTATAAAACTAAATAGTTTCAGTAAGGGTTGACATATCTTGACCAAACTTCGTTTATAGGAAGAGTTAGTGAACAAGTTCCTTTAAAATCATTTTCATTTTCCAGCAACAGAGTTTGATGATTTACTAAAATCACCGATAATAACAACATCTATATGTGCCATGACAAAGTAACATAATCATCTATATTGATTAACCTTTCCCTTTAATATTCATTTCCACTCCTAATGCATGCTTCCCATCTTCTGTGTTTATCCTCTAACCAATTTGGAATGTTCTTATACATACACTAAACAAACAACAAATCAACTTATTAATAAATATAATTCTCACAACACAGGCTGAAGTTCTTCTGTAAATCATTAAAAAACCTGGTTTCGTTGCATTGCGGCGTTTTTACATGAAACTTCACAAGCTAGATTTAAGATATTACAGCACTTATTGAAATTTTCTGAACCACTTGTCTGCTCTTAGAAGAACAAAACTTGAGGTAATGTCTGCATCAACAAAAACTTAAACCTTTGCCCTAATACCTTTCAATATTGAAACATGTGTTGCAAAAGACAGAACAGTACGCACATGTACATGAACTCTGATTTATTACGCCCTAATTGGACTAAAAAATTAAATGGCCAGGGGTGGTATTCATAAATCTTCTAATGTCATTTCTTAATCTAAGTTTTCCTAATTGTTCATAGTCAAATAACAAGAAAAGTGTTTTAACGTAAAATATTTTTTTTTGATAAAATTGTTTAAAATAAATTATTTCGGATGGTAAGAGAGATACAGTTAGGAAAATTACTTAAGTTGGCAAATGACTTAAGTGAAGAAATGACTTAAGTTAGGAAACTACTTAAGATGTTATATGAAAACAGGCCCTGCGTTTGCGTTCCCTATGTGGCGCTCTTGTTGATTACAAAGGCGTGGTAACATTGCTGTGGACCTGTGGTCTAGTGGTAATACCCTTAACTGTTAATGCAGCGGTGGCAGGTTTGATTCCCCACCACACAACAAAAATACTTATCGTCATCCAGAAGGGACATAAGATGGGGTTATCATGTACAGGGTAGCTCTAACCAGAGTTACATTCTATCTGTGCAGTTTGCTCCAAAAACCTAAAATGGATAACAATCTCATCGGAGCAATCGTCTAATGGGCCTTGCCCAAGTGCGATTAAAGATAAGCTTACACACATATGTTCCATAACAATAATTCTATTACTACTTGGTATTTGTTACTGTAATATTAAGCGTTGTTGATAGACATTATTTTTCGTAACATCATGATAACGTTCTAAGATTGTAAACCTTACAGAGCCCGCCACAGTGCTAGAAAGGTCACGAGGGTTTGTTCCAGTAGCGCCTGTCTCCACAGCGGAATATAAGGACAAGTTCAAAGATGCAAAGGTGGGAATAAAGTACATGTACACTGATGCAATAACAATTCTACTCCCTTCTATATGTATTTACCAAGTCTCTGTTATGATACCATAAGAGTGCTTTATTATTTCAGCAAATGTAACAATGATATTTATCATGTTAATTTGTGATCTCTTTTTTGTTTCTTACAGAAAATGTAATCTATTTTTTTTCGCTTTTGGTAATCCAATCATGGACCTAGTAGGACTCTCATATATTTATGTTGTGTATTATTATTACAAATTTTCTGAACATGTGTTTTTATTTCATTGGAAAGAATTTAAAAATTGTGTGTGTATCCTTTCAGATTCCGACTTTGATCATCTATGGAGAAAATGATAAAGTGATAGGCCCAGAAGCATTGAAAAATCTAAAGAACCTCCCAAGCATTAAAATGGAGGTGAAATTGGAAGCAGCCGGACACGCTTGCTATATGAACAAACCGAAGGATTTCAACAAAAAACTAGTGGAATTTCTTAAGCAACTGTAATAAGTCATGGATGGGTTAATTTAGCTAAAGAACATGTTATATATAACAATTTGGGACGTTTTAATGTGTTGTAAACATCAAAAATATAAATATCTACACTAAAGTTATGGAAGCCAGAACTGGGTTTAATTTTGTAAAACAACTGAAAAAAAATCGTGTCCATATTGTTTGATTTTTTTGCATAACAACTCAAATTATGTATCAACGATTAAGACAGACTATCAGATAAACAGTTAGGGTAAACAATTGAAATAATAAAATTGATAATCATTATTTGTGTTTCTGCAGTCAATTGTGTAAAACTATGGTTCCTTTTTTAGCTTGATTAGTGATTGGTCAATATTTAACCAATAATTAATGTTGACCAATCATATACTGGCTAAATATAACCAGTGTCTTATTTATCCAGGTTTACACGATTGGCTACAGAAAACTATTGTTTAAATTATATTTTAGCATAATAAAATTATGATCGGTTCTTTCCATTTAGTGTATGCACAAAAACATTTTTTTTAAATATATTTAGTTGTTTATTGTGTATGTCGTGTAATTTTAGCTCGTTTATTTTTGGAAGAGTAATGTTGATGTATTTTCGTCAAGTCTTGGTGTAGTCGGCGTGTTCGTCATGTTAAAACTTTTACATTGGCTATACCTGAAACAAATGTTCATGTTGTGAAGATATTCATTTGAATTTTATAACACATGTTGCCAGCAACAAGATGTACACGTATAACAAGGGCCATGACTCTGGCCTTAGCAAATGACGAGTTTTGTCCCTTGCTTGTTTAAAAGAAACAAAATACGAGCGCTAGCACTCGCTAGATGTGATTTTCCTGTCAATATACATGATTTTCTAATTGATTTCCTTCTACAGTGAAACTCCGTTGGCTCGAACTTCCAGGGACCAGGGATATTACCTCGAGCACCTGAACGTTCGAGCCAAACAGGAATGCCTACCTTCAGTATTTTGAAATCAGTCCTTTACATCTAGTTCGAGCCAACAAGGAAATCGAGCCAAGCGAGTTCGAGCCAATGGGGTTCGACTGTAGTGTCTTTCATCATGCGGCAATTTATTCTTTATGGTAGTACAGACTTGATCTTGGATACTGTTCTTATATACATGTATATCTATAATTGACGAATCACCAAGAATGAACATTAAACGTAGATCTATACAGCAGTTACAGCACTTTTAAATGTAGCAGTAATAATAAGAGATGGCTTTCATTGTTTCGACTAAATATATTACTTGTTTGCTAGAACTAATATATAGGCTCTCTGGTGTGGCTACTTTTTCCTGCTTTTTATTTTTTTTAAAGACCTATTTTCCTACTTTTTGTTGAAACCTTTTATTATTCCTATGTTTTGTATTGTTTTGATTTAATGATCAGCTTTTATCTTAGGTATTTTTGTTAACTAGTCATCTGATGAGTCCTAAGCGGCGCATATTAATCAATTAACACATAACCTACCTTAGATTATCTGATTGCCTTAAGAAAATTTTCAACTATTTGAAACTATATCAAAGATATTTCATCACGTCATACATTAAAGCTGCACTCTCACAGATTGGACGTTTTGACTACTTTTTATTTTTTGTCTTGGAACGAGCCAATATTTGCAAAAAATCCATGGAAACCAGTTATATAAGAATGCTGACAAAAAATTAGATCGCAGATTTTTTATTGAAGTTAAAAAATAATGTTTTATCCATTTTTCTTAAACCTGGGTAACGGTTTAAGCCTTTAAACATTTCTTTTTCGAACGGAAATATGCAAATCTGCGATCGGATCTTTTGTCAGCAATCTTTTATCATTGGTTTGCAGATATTTACTCAAAAATTTGCTCTTTCCAAGTCAAAAAAAAACAAAAAAAAAACAGTAAACCTGTGAGAGTGCAGCTTTAAAAGTGTTTGTTAATTAAGATAGAAAGTTGTTTTTAAATGATCTTAAACTGATGTACAATCGAACCTTATTGGCTCGAACTTCCAGGGACCAGCAAACATACCTCGAGCCTCTTAAAATTCGAGCCAATCTGGAGTTTTTACCTTCAGTTTAATACAATTGGTCCTTTACATCCAGTTCGAGCCAAGCGAGTTCGAGCCAACGGGGTTGGACTGTACTAAAATCCTTATTTTCCTATTTTTGTCGTATAAAATTCCTCATTTCTCCTATTATTTTATCGTTAAAGCTCTTGTTTTATTCAATCCTTTCTTTGTAAATTTAATTGGGAGCCTGGATCAGCCAGGTGGATTATATTATAAATGTCTAGGCTAGGGATTGTATTAAAGTGACACCCTCATTTAAAATCAATACATACAGTGGGATAAACTAACTACTTACTAAATAATGCATTTATGGAATCTATTAATTACTGATAACAATATTGTAACCGTGTAATTAATAGCTAAAAAGGCACAAATATTAAATGATTGGTGAGTGCTGAAAGTTTTACTGTGATCTACTATCGTCTCATAAGGCAGAAATAACGTGTTTTCTGCACAGTTCTTTCAAATCAAACACAGCATCCTTCATAAAAAAACATTGTTTTCGACATTTATTCATCCTTTTTGGTATATAAAAACAATTGTATTAATTGTGGTAAATCTTATTTGGGTTCGAATGCATCTTTAGTTTGCATTTTATTACTATATGTTTTTTTGGGGTATGATGTTTTCTATGTTACAGTTCAATGCCTTGTTTTGCTCGATGGTTGTATTACAAGTAGTAGTCATTTGACGAAAAACAATTTGTTTTGTGGTGATTTGTGATTGTTGTCAAGTATAAATTATGTGTTGAACACAAATATTGTTGTGCACCAATTTTAATAAAGCATTAACTGAACATGTTTAATTGTCTTTCGAATGATGTTTTGTCGCTCTATTCATACATTTAGTATCTAGTGAGCAATTTTTAGAAACAAAACTAGAGTGAAGACCCCCCCATCCCCGATAAAACAAACCCACTGCTCATTTTCGTATAGGTGGTCAAAACCCTCTCGTCATTTTAGGTTAATTAAAGGGTGGACATAACCCACCTTAACTTAACTCTCCCAAACAAATGCGTTGAGGTGTTTTGTCCGGCTACAGCCAAACCACATTGAAGATTTTTTGGCCCACTTTAGTGGCGACTTTGAATGGCCTGACATACCGAAGATTATGTTGCATTTTAATTAAAGATTATCTGTCAATATGTTTACCAAATAGTAGACGAAATAGCAAATATGTTGAGATACCGAACTATTTAACATCCACAAATCATGCGTAGTGATATTTTATCGTTTTGATTTAATATAAACACGTTTTATCAGTGCGGTTATTAACAAGTATGTCGAAATTTAAAAAAATATGTTACTCCTGTGTAAATAACCGATCTGGTTTTATTAACAAATTTGTGCTTTAAAATTGTTTACTCATTTTTAAGATAATATACCTAAAGTATACTTCGTGTATTACCTTTAAAGATGCACTCTTACTCCCAAATAAGATTTACCATAATTAATAATATTGTTTAAATATATCAAAGAGGATGAAAAAATGTTGAAAACAATTGTTCATATGAAGAATACCAAGTTTCATTTAAAGAAATGAGCATAACACACCGTATTTCTACTTTATGAGACTATAATAAATCTTTTAGCATTCACCAATCATTTAATATTTTTGCGCACTCTGCTATCAAATACACGGTTACAATTTTGTTATCAGTAGTTAATATTTTCCATAAATGCATTATTTAGTAAGTAGTTAAAGGCTTATCAGTCAGAATTGATGTTTGTTATACATGTGTAAGTATTGATTTTGAATAAGAGTGACTCTTTAACCTGCACAAAGGACAAACGCCTAAAAAGAAACCTTTTGGTTCGGGTTATCCGACCCTACCTACGAAATAGGTGCCGACTCTACTGTCTTTTCAGTTAGTAAAAAGAAATAATGTTGTTTTGGGTATGTTTATAGAGTGTGTTTTAATGTAGTTTAATACCTTTAAAGCTTTATACAGAAGATCACTCTAACACCATTCTCCAATGATGACAATACGTTCTTATATAAAGCCTCATGCAAAAATAAGCAAAAGGCGTAGCCAGCGTTACGCACTTACGCATGTGCATCCTTGGTCTTTAATTTGTTAACTCTACCCGTACAAATAACGACTTTGAAGGTTGGCACGCCAGGCTGAATCCACGGGCGAAGAAGGGAAACCTGCCATTCTACCTGCTGGAAGAACTCCTGTACAGAGAGGCACATGAAATACCCATTCTGTGCAAGCTTAATAAGGAACAGAAGCTGTGCCGCTACCAACGCAAGGTTTCAACCTTGACACAAGGCCGGCTCATGAATCTTTGGGCGGAGTATTCTGCCAACGTATTGCCCACTAGCAGTCTCAAAGCATGTGCGAGACGTTATGGGCCAGTATAGATATAAATGGTGACTTTGGTGACATACGCTATTTATCGTTATTGTTGTATTACATTCGTGAATCATGTGAACATTTATATGTTCTTATATGTGCTCTATTGATTTTGGGAAAAATAACTGTTAAGGAAAATATTTAACTGATTTAACTGTCAATCTTTCAAATTTCGATCATTATTATTCACATACATGTATTACTTATTAATTTATTATAAATACATTGTTTTTTAACACCTTTTTAAATTTTTTTTATATTAAACTGATCTATTCGAATTTTACGAGATTTTTCACAGTTATATGGAATATAATTGTCATGTGTCATCACACTGAGCACTCATATACAAGTATTTATTAATAAATTAGAGACATTATAAATCATGGTCCGTAATGTCCCTAAATCTGATCCGTAATGTCCCTAAATCTGGTCCGAAATGTCTGGTCCGTAACGTCCATGCTCCGTAATGTCCGTGACCCGTGCATAACATCAATTTCAAAAATGAAAAAAAAATATGGCCAAAAATGGCATCAAAGTTGAGGGCTAAGCTAAAAATTGATATCAGAAAAAGGAAGATCAGCTAAATTTACTGAGCCTAAATCAATCACTTGATAACTACAAAGTTGGAGACCTCGAACCATAATCCCTCCAAATACACATCAGAGCTCAACATGTAAGTTCCATCCCCCCCCCCCCCCCGAACCCAACACCAGCTACAGGGATATTCCCCCTCACACACCATCCCCCTTTTGAGCGTAGCATTCAGTAAGGCCTGGCTACGCCCCTGTAAGCCTACCTACCCTTTCTGTTCCTGAAAAGGATGTAACCCTAACCAATCCATTTTGGGCCCATAAACGACATTAAAATATAAACGTTTTAGTGCATTTTGGCATTAACCTTATGAAATATTCATTTACTCCCAAATTAGATTTTCCACATTTAATACAATGGTTTTAATATACATGTATCAACAATTCATGAATAAAATTCGAAAACAATGGTTCTTATGAAGGATACCGAGTTTAATTTGAAAGAAAGGTACATAAAACACGGTACTTCTACCTTATGAGACGATAGTAGATCGCACTAAATCTTTTAGCACTCACCAATCATTTAATATTTTTGTGATTTCAACTATTAAATATACAGTTTAATCTTGTTATAAGTAATTAATACTTTCCATAAATGCATTATTAAGGAAGTGGTTAAAGCTTCATCATTTAAAAATTATGTGTGTTATACATGTGTTTGAATTGATTTTGGATTAGGGTGTCACTTGAATGAAAACAAAGACAGCCCATGATCGTAAGAATGCTTGTGTTTACCCAATATGAACTTTGTCATTGTGATTTGAACCGTAAGCTATCTGTTTTCATTTTACGATCATATTGTTTTGAAAGTCGTAAATTAATTGAATGTAACGTATTATTTTTCGTGAAATGACTTTGTTACAACTAGTGTTAGAATTATTGATATTGGGTGTCAACGATCAATAAATAAAGTTAATTTGATAAATTCGAACTTATTTAGCGGTTTAGAAGTGAAATTTGAAGTTTAAAGCTGCACTCTCTCAGATTTTCAGTTTTGACATTTTTTTTAATCTCAGAATCAGCTGATTTTGGCATCAATGCCTTCAATTCAGTTATTTAAAATAACTCAGAATAGAACAGATCTCAATTATTTAGTAAATGCCGCCAATTGTATTTTTCTTAAAGCGTTAGTAACGCTTTTAATTAGCCATTAAACATATATTTTCGAACGTTACTATGATAAATTGTAGTGTTATCTTTTGTCCGCAGTCTTGTACCATTTTCTCAATTAAAGACAATCCAATATGAAATAAATATAAAAGTTGTCGAAACGATAAATTTGTGAGAGTGCAGCTTTAAGCGAAAACCAACCATAAAAAATGTTGAATATAGGCACTTAATTTATAAGGTTCTTGTTCCATTTCCGTAAATACAGACTTAAGCAACGTACGAAACACGATAATATTATTTGGCAAGTCAAGTGCAGTATATCGCTTATTCACTGTCATACGGTTCAACAACTCTTCTTTACGATTGTCACCGGCGCTCAGTTGAAAGGACAGAAATACCTTATAATTAAGGATATCGTGTTTAAGCTTTGTTTCAACAACGTTCACATATTATAAGTTGACGTTTTCAAAACCTCACCTGGACTTGTGTTACTACTGAACTGAGACGTCTTTAAACGAGGATTAGTTAGCTTTAACGCTTATGATAATATTGAACGTTGTGCAATGTGACTTTTCGATCCGCGGTATCTGTTTTTACGAAGCGATTGATTTCGTATGAACTCAACTTGAAGGAGATATGAATACATTATGAGTTTTATTCATTTTATACTGAGAAATATTGATATGAGACTATTGGTTTTAATATACTTGGCGATAGTGTGGTGATAATGTCTCGTTTATGGACAAAATTACCGCGACGTGATGTTCGGAATAGTGTTCTTGCTGTTTTCATTACTTCTGGACTTATATTCTTAAGTTACATAACCATTTCCAAAGGTAAGCTAATTGTATTATTATTTTTTTGTGGGCGGTGAGGAACGTTTAGTCATGCTTAGTTTATAATTAATGAAAATTAATCTTGTAGATTTGTCTAACAGCTGTCCGTTGACAGAAATAAATGCTGCTTATTATTCAGCTTCGAATTAATTCAAATGGAAACTTACTGTAATTGAAGATATGTAATTATATATACAATTTTGCACCTCCTGTGCAAATTTTGAAAAGAAAACAAGAACATTTATATATGAAACAAATTGGCGAATGTTCTGTCAATCAAATTTATTTGCAATTGTTACTTTAATTTTATAAACCAAGCAGACGGCGTATAGCTGTAGCATACTAATGAATTGAAGATATAGTTAGTACGCGAGAGACAGAAAGATGTTTTGATGATGCAGTTGTCAAAAATGATATGTTGACATCACCAATTAACTTTGATCATTCCCTTATGTTTAGTCTCAATTGTTTGGTCAAACTATTGTGCCTGAGGCATATTGTATAACCATAGCTTATGGACATATGAATTATACTTTTGAATCCTTTTTTTGTAAGTAATAATTTGATGACATGAAGTAAATTCTAAATTATGAAGAATGGGCGGAATGAGCGTAGCCAGCGAGCCTTTCTTAATCTGTAAGTTATTACTTCAGGTCATCTAACTGACTTAGAATACAACCTAATTGGCTGACAAATTGTGAACGCAACATCTGACGCAGGGAGTGTGTATCGGATGAGAGGCAATAGGCGGGCCTTTAAACTCACGCGAAATATGAAATTCTGAATAATTAAGCCTAACACTTAATGATTGCGCATGCAAATTGGCTGAACATATAGATTGTATTTTAATATGTTGCGATATGTGTGAGATTACCGTTATGGCAAGTCAGTCAAGTCAATATTTTATTGGCAAATACATTAAATACACTGCCACAACACTGAATAAACAAGCATGGTGGTGAAATTTACAATAAATCAGCATAATTTTAGTATAATATTATGGAGAAAAGTATGCAAACTATATGGGTTGATAAGATCATCTTCATAATTAAGCATATCATTATTTAAGTCATGTATTAACATGAAAACGTATTAACCTCGTCGTTTAAAAGCCTGATATAAATAAGTTGCGGTTTTATTGATAATATTTACATTAGTTGTTGACAATAATGTTACAAATTTGGACAAACATGGCCAACGTGTATAATACTTAGGCAAGTGGGATGTTCTAAGATCACGATAAAATGGACATATAAGTAAGATGTGGTTATCATTTTCAACACAGTTCATATTACATTTAGATACATACTCCATCTCTAAATAAAGCTTAAGGTGGAAATGTCAAACCTGGATTAAGTGCCCACCTGTCTTAAGCAGCCACTTTGATCATTTTCCAAGGATGGCCACTTAATACAGGTTTGACTGTATTCTATTTTCCCTTTCAATATTTCTATATCTGCCTTCTTCTATCAATAAAGTATGTGCTGAACACCTTAACCTCGTCATCATCATTCTATTATTATCATTTTTAATACATAAAAGATACTTTTCTAATACATTTTCTGATTTGATAATTCTGTAGCTATCTAACTTTGGTGATGAATTAATACTATCACCCCAATCTTGTAAATATACATCATATACTCGTCTTACAACACTATTAACTTGGGCTTGTGATACAACATCAAGTGCAAATAAGAACGAGTACCCGAGTTCATTAAACAATTTTTGTACAGATAAAGACCATGTATTAATATACTGACCGCGGTCATTTTTCATATTATAAACTATGTATTCAAGTTAATCAGGTTTACTCTTTAATTTAAACCAGAATTTCACAATACGTATTTTTCGCAAAACATTCATTGGGAATCTTGCTAATTCGCCGTATACAGCGACATTACTAGTTTGCTGTCTTACACAAAGGATATGTTTTAAAAATTTAAGATGAACACGTTCTATATCGGACGATTTATGACATCCCCAAATCACCGAGCCGTAATTAAGTATTAGGCTAATTAATGCATCAAACAATTTGAGCTTATCTCTTATATCAAGCACAACAAGCTCAAATAATTTAGAAAGAGAAAAAAGTGCTTTTTAGGCTTGTTGAGATAAATGCTTTTGAGCCTGCAAAAAAGTACCGTTGCAAGAAAGCGTTACTCCAAGATAAGTAAATTTATCAACGACATTTAATTTCTTGCCGTCGTAATATAAATCTACGTTTTCTAAATGGTTGCCTTTTTTACATACCATAACACAAGTTTTCTCAATATTGACAAATATACCCCATGTCTTACAATAATTATACAGATTATTTAACAATGTTTGCAGACTATCAGCAGAATATGAAAATAACACAGTATCATCTGCAAATAACAACATAAATATACGAATATCATCAATAGTAACAGCATCTACGTCATCGCAATCCAAATGCTGTTGCATATCGTTAATGAAAAACAGAAATAAAAGTGGAGAGAGTGGTTCCCCTTGTTTTACACCCATATGACTTTCAAAGAAATCCGTATACTCTGAATTTACTCTGACACATGAAGAAACGACATCATATATTTTCCTAAGCATTGATACCATCCTACTAGAAACCCCGTAGCGAATAAGCTTAAGCCAAATACCATTCCGATAAACAACATCAAACGCCTTACGGAAATCAACAAATGCACAATACAACTTTCGTTTATCATTGTTAATAACTTTGTTAATAATAGACCATAAAACAAATATGCAATCAGAAGTACTTCGTTTACTTCTAAAGCCATATTGATAGTCTGACAGTAAGTTATTATTGTCCGCCCACAGCCGCAGCCTATTATCTAGAATATTTGAATATAATTTCGAAAAAATACTTGTGAGGGTAATGCCTCTGTAGTTGTTTACATCGTTTAGATTACCTTTCTTAGGTACAGGGACAGTAATACCTTTTGACCAGCTAGTCGGATATAGAGAGTTGAAATACATATAATTAAATAAATATAAACTAGTTTAAGCCCCTAGTAGGCTTGTGTTAATCCAATGAATTTCATTATTTGTTAGGGTGTAGTTATTTCATTAACGAAGGACGACGTTTCATTGATTATTTTAATTTTAGAACCCCAAATACAGTGACATTTAAACGTGTAATAAACTTAAACCCAGAATGTAATATGTCTTTAAACTTGTGAAAATTCATTAAACTGGTAGTTAAATGATTTTCAATGTAAGCTTATGTTTAGCTTAACTATCAAATATCACATGGGCTATTCTAAGATTAAATGTAAAGCCAACATGTTAACATGTTTAGCCAAACTGCCTCACATCTCTTGCATTCTTCAAAGAATAAATGTTAACTCATGTAAACTATCGAATATAAGAATAATCATGTTAACTATCGAGTATAAGAATAATCATGTTAACTATCGAGTATAAGAATAATCATGTTAACTATCGAATATAAGAATAATCATGTTAACTATCGAGTATAAGAATAATCATGTTAACTATCGAGTATAAGAATAATCATGTTAACTATCGAGTATAAGACTAATTATAAGAATAATCATGTTAACTATCGAATATAAGAATAATCATGTTAACTATCGAGTATAAGAATAATCATGTTAACTATCGAGTATAAGAATAATCATGTTAACTATCGAATATAAGAATAATCATGTTAACTATCGAATATAAGAATAATAGAGTAAGCACATGTTTAGCCAAACTGCCCCACATCCTTCACGTTCTTTTAAGAATACATCATTTCGTGCATGTTCTATTTAAAAAAAAAAACAAGTAAGCTCGTGTTTAGCCAAACAGCCTAACATCTCGTGCGTTCTAAGATTACATCATATCGTGCGTTTCTTTTAAGAATACATGTAAGCTCATGTTTTGCCAACCTGCTTAATATATCGTGCGTTCTTTTAAGAACGCATGATCTCGTGTGCTTTCTTCTGAGAATACTTATTAGCTCATGTTTAGTAAAACTGTCTTATTACTCGTGTGTTCGTTGTATAATAAATGTAAGGTGTTTTTATCTTTTTCAGACAATGTCCAAAGTTCACGATTTCCGTTGAAACACGAAGAGTCATTTGCAACAAGTCCCCCAATGCCATTTAAAGAACAAAGACACGAATCCATGTACGACCGGGTGACTAGAGTGGCGAACATTTGCAGAAAGCCTGATACCAAATACTACTTTAAGACGGCGCCAATTACAGACTCTAGACACTTTCTATACAATATAACAGGTGTTTGTTCATGCACTGTGCCAAAGGCTGCCAGTACTTCGATGAAGCGTTTACTTCTTATGGCCGAATTTCCGGAAAAAGCCGATACATTCTGGAACATGCCGGGAAATTTACTTCATGCATATAAGCGGGATACGGAAAGTTGCACTGATAACCCAGGGTTCTCTTTTTTCGTAACGAGGAATCCTTATGAAAGGTTGTATTCAGCGTATATTGACAAGATATTCCTTGAAAAGTTTGAAGATGTCGCAGTGTTGCTTGATGCTGTGTATGTGAAAAAAGTGTATAGCCATCTTATCACACGGACAACATCAGCTTTGCTCGCCTATACGCGAGCTCACGGATACTATTGCCAAGTTGCTAACGCTTCTTTTGAACATTTTCTCAATTTCGTCGCCAATGCAAAGCATATTGATCCGCATTACTCGCCTGTTTCTCTTCTGTGCAACCCTTGTGCTCATCCAGTGAACTACATATTTAAACAAGAAAATCTGGAACGAGAGTCGGAAACCCTTGTTGATTATTTACGAGAAACGCTGCAATCGAATGCCACCTTCAAGGACATGGAGTTGCATTTGCCGAACTATATTGGTAACAGCGGCATATCTCATCATATACAAACTTACCACGATGTTTGGAAAATGAGACTTATGAGAAACCATTGCAAGCTTAACACAGTATCTTATCGTGAGATTTGGGAAAGGCTCTGGCAGAGCTTGAAAATCAGCGGGAACATCAATGAAACGTTAGAATTTAAGCCAAAACTTTTTCAAGGGAAAGGGATTATACTCAAGTCACCAGAACGGATAATAAAAGATTTTAAATTCGTTGAGGAATTGCCTGTTTTATCAAAAGAGGCTAGAGCGAGGCAAAGACGAAAGTTCTTGGTTGAAGCATATAGCAAAGTTTCGGCATCGACTCTTAAGAAGATTCAAAAACTGTTTCGACTGGACTTTGAAATGTTCGGATATGACCTTCAACCGCCTATTTAATGCATTTTATTTCCTGTTGCTTAAGCGACTTTTAGACTATTTGATCTCGATATTTGAATATACTTATTTGTCGTCAGCCCTTTTATTTGAAAGAAATATTTTGCAATTTTCCTTTAATCGAATTTTGTTCTTGTACTTCTTTGTTTACATGAATAATTTAAAGCTGCACTCTCACAGATTGGCCGTTTTGGCAACATTGAAATGAACCAAATTTTGCGTAAATGTCTGGACACTTGTGATTTAAGACTGCTGACAAAAGATCACTTCGCAGTCTTAATATTTATGTTCGAAATGATGTTTTATGGCTAAAAGCGTTAATTAAGCTTCAAGAGAAATGAAATATTTGACAGTTTTTCAAACAAAAATACATCAAAAAGTCATAACTGTCAATCTGTGAGAGTTGCAAGTAGCGTCTTGTATCAAGACAATTTCTGTGATATTAGTAATCATAATTCCCTGTTCTTTTTGTATTTTATTGTGATTTTCTTTCATAAAATACAGGTACAGTTTTATATAAGTACAGTCGAACCCCCGATTGCTCGAACTCCTTGGGACCGGCTAAAATACCTCGAGCCTCGGAAAGTTCGAGCCAAGCGGGAAAACTTACGTTCAGTGTAAAATAGATCGGTCATTATCATTCGATTCGAGCCAATGAATAATTTGAGCCAAGCGAGTTCGAGCCAACAGGGTTCGACTGTATCGGCAATACTTAATAGAAACGAATGTGACTCATGTTTGTTTAGTTAACTCACTTTTTCAGTGTGTGTATACCACGTGATAAATAACGTCATATATGCTACGTCGGAAGGCAACATTTTGCTTAAAATGAAGACTTAAATCAAAGATAACTTTTCTTTTACAACACCATTTTAAATTAAACAAAGGGCAGTATATGCCGCTTAAAGAGCCCGCATTTGTTTTATTACCGACATTTGATAAAGTCATTAGTTTCATCAAACACTTTTACAAACCTTTTTTCAAAATCATGTTTTGACAGTGCTCTGTCAGACAGCCGTATTGTGAAAAGGTTTGTTGAAGTGTTTAAAGAAATTAAACTCCCAATCAAACTCAAGACCGTAGGCAGGATTCCGTAAGCAGCGTAGACTGCGCTTTGTTTCATTTAAAATGGTGAAACAATAGTGAAGTTATCTTTGTTTAAAGTCTTTTTTTCATATCAAAATATTGCCTTCCGACGTAGCATTTATGACGTAATTTATCACGTGGTATACACTCACTGTTATTGTTTGTCGGTTTTCGTGTTTAATCTGTAGGCGCATTATTGGATCACACTTTGCGATCTCACGGTCGATCTCTAACTGGACAATTGTTTATCCGATCTTTATCAAATCTGATAGCATCGTTTATTGGCATTATATTGAGGACAAGTTGGATAACCAGCGTGAGAGCTTGGGTCATCCAAGCATCACGGTCATGCAATGGTCTTTTTTGACGAAATCGGTATTTTCTGCTCGCCGACTTGGCACTTTTATTTAATATTTACCAAACGTGTTCACATGTACAAATTTGACAACCTGTCTTATCGCATAAGTAACTCATGAGTTATGAATTGACCTTGTCTAGTTTCTTGAATGTTTTCTTAATCTTTATAATTGCTTATCTTGTCGGCACACTATATCAGACATGTTCGAAACGTGACTCCAAAGTAACAGCTATTTAGTTGTCAGAAATTCACGAAATTGACACGTTGGTTGTTTAACCATCTTTCATCCAATCTTTACCAAAGTTTGTTACATTGTTTATTCGTTTACTTCTTGAATAGTTTTGATAATTGATCAATAAAGTAATCACGAGGTGCTCTTTATACAATTTTTTATTATTTTTATTTTTGTTTTATTATTAAATTTGTCCGAAGACACACAACATAAAGATGACACATCTGAACTGCCAATGTGTGTGCAGATATTAACTGATTTTTGCATTTAGTATTTATCAATATATTATCTTCACTATATTAGTGCAATATCTTATTGTGAACACATTTTTACGTGTTCACTATTATAACAGTTTTTTCATGGATGAAAAGGTAGTACCGTATTCCTTTTTCGAATTAGTAATAAATAACTAATTTCATATTCCTTATTCAAACTGTAGTATTGCAGATAGGCTTAAAATCACGTCTTTTATGTGCTTCGTCTTTCCATACGAATAAAGTAACTTTGTGAAATGAAACATTGCACAAAAATAGAAAAAATCGGAAAAGGAATAGGGAACAGGTTTATGATTCCTTTTTCCGAAAATGGAATAAGGAATAAGGAACTAACTTATCACCCACCACTGTATTACTGTTGTCGTCTTCCATATTTCTATGTATAAACAAGTATTGTTGCAATTTATTATTAAGCTAAGTGCAATATTTTTGCATTATTATGTACGTATACAGTTATATCACGACCCCAACATTGAATGACGGAACGTCATTGGTCCAGGATTGGTCACGCGGTGACCCCATATCTTGCCAAATTGGGTCATTAATCTTTATATCGTACCAAAGTGTAGTCCATTTTCGGATCCCGATGAATAAACGAAACATTTCCCGGATATTGTTGGCGTTTTGGTCAACGTAGTCAGGTTGTCGACGTGATATATACGTTACGGGGTTAGCAGGTGACCCGATGTGGGATATATGTGGCGCAGGTAACCATATATAGATTCGAGCTTCGCTCTCACACGATATGGCTTCCTTTGCTCCGTATACCCCATATTGAGTCACATAAAAACGCCTTAACTTACAATATTTCGGCACGTATTTCAGGCTTTAACCAGTAAGACATGCTACCTCGGACACAATCATCTTCCATTAGTTATTCAAATTTCACTATCAGAATAAATTGATACATTATCAAACTGTGTTGCTTGACTACCTAATAACCATGAAGTTTAGGTATTAACAGTTTAACGCACACATTATTGCAAGTTACAAATGATTTCATGGCAAAATCAAATTCATTTGAATGAATTTAAATGCATACCAGATGCGTATGATACGAAATAAAACGTTATCTAAAAGCCATCCTTTGTGGCGGCTTCCTCACAAACATTTTATTAGCATTCCACATCTGAACAACAAGAGAACGTGACTATAAAATTGCCTGCTTCTATTTCCAAAGGATGTTCAAAAGAAATTAATTAAATGTTTTTTTTCTTAAATTTGCGTTAAACTATTATAACTATAGTTTAAAAGCAATTGATTTTTATCGTCAACGACAACTCACATCTCAGATTGGGGTTATTATTTATTATTGGTGAAAACAAGAATGGCCATAGCCATTGATGACAATAGCAATAACAGTTGTAGTATAATATAAATAAATCTATTACAAAACGTTTCATCTATACAATCCTTTTGCGATAAATATGAGACTTATTGGTTACCGTTTTGACATAATCAGTGACATATATACCTGGGAGCTATAGAGGAGTTGCACATGTCACGTCGCGTCACCATCCTGTCACAAACCACAAACTATTATGATGCATGTAGCTGCACAAGTTTTGCACCTTCACATATTAAAACTTCAAAGGAATGTTCGTCAGTATGTAATAGTGTGCAACTACAGTTTGTATGACATTTTACTTCGTTCAACAATACTTATGGAACTTGACTTAGTAAAGAATGGTCTAAAAAGGCGTCAGAAAATCTTGTGTTGCATGTAGCCTCAAAAGCTTTACACATGAACTCATGGTTTTTCAAAGAATTGTTGGTCAAGTCAAATATAGTCTTTTTAAGGCGTCAGAAAAAAAGTGTGATGCATGTAGCCTCAAAACTGTTGCACCTACAAACATGATTCCTTATAAAAATGTTAGTCCGCATTGGAAAATGTGCACCTCCAATTTGTGTGACATTTCCCGCGAACAAGATATATGATTCTTGATTTTGTATAAAAAATGGTCTAAAAGATAGTGTGATATGCTCCAATAGTTTGGCTTCTATATACTAGAAACATTGGACTGTTGCTGAGCATCGGAAATTTTGCATCTTAAGTTTGTGTAACATCCCACTTGGTCTCACTACAATTAAAGCCTTTTACTGTTAAGAATTGTTCTGACATAATAATGGGAGAATGTTGGTGAGCTTTAACACGCACGTGATAATTTTGTTATTTTAAAATAAAATGATTAAACATACAGCGTTGCCTGGGAGTTTAATTACTACCGGTTGATATGCGTAAACTCCTTGTCTAAATCTAGTTTTAAAAAGTAGTGTATGCATTAAGACAGGTCGGAACCATACAACATCAACCTGAGAAAATATGCAATGTATGCGACAAATCGTACTTAACATATAAAACTATTTAACATAAACGTTGCAATCACCATTTACAATGAAGAGGTTTATAGGTCGAACTACAGATACTTAAACGTATAAGTATGATGAATTATTCTTTACAACTAGCCTACAATACGCACTACTACATCATTATCAGATATTCACACGTCAATCTTAAAGCTGCACTCTCACAGATTGAACGTTTTGACAAAGTTTTTATTTTGTGTCTTGGAACGAGCCATTTTTTTTCGAAAATCCATGAACACTAGTTAAAGATTGCTGACAAAAAATCAGATTTTTATATTTAAGTTAAAAATTGATATTGTATGCATTTTTATTAAACCGTAAGTAACGGTTTAAGCCATAAAACATTAATTTTCGAACGGAAATATGAAAATCTACGATCTGATTTTTTGTCAGTAATCTTATATCTTTGGTTTGCAGATATTTACACAAAAAAACCCTCCTCTTTTCAAGACAAAAAATAAAAAAAAAGTTGTTAAAATGGTCAATCTGTGAGAGTGCAGCTTTAAAGTGACACTCTTATTCAAAATCAATACAAAGACATGTATAACAAACATAACTTTTGAGTGATAAACGTTTAACTTCTTACTAGAAATGCATTTATGGAAAATATTAATTACTGATAACGAGTTTGTGACCGTGTATTTAATAGCTAAAAACGCAAAAATATTAAATGATTGGTGAGTGCTAAAATATTTACTTTGATCTACTTTCGTCTCATAAGGTAAAAATACCGTGTTTTCTACACCTTCTTTCAAATTGAACTCGGTATCCTTCATAAGAACCATTGTTTTCGACATTTATTCATCCTTTTTGGTATACTAGTATTTAAAGAACTGTATCAATTTTAGTAAATCGAGTGCATCTTTAAAATCAAAGCGTGCTTCCAATCGGATTGAGTAATAAACGATTTATAACAAAAAGAGGACGGTCTCAACTTCAATGAAGAGTATGCTCGCTGAATAAGAATTTCCAATGAACGAGCTTTCCCTGTACAAAGGAAACGATGTATTGAACGTCGTAATTCATTTACAAGTACAGAAAAAACACGCAATAGTGTTTATAAGAAAAAAATGTTTAAAACAGTTTTAAAGCTGCACTCTCACAGATATACCGTCTTTACAACTTTATTTTATTTTTTTTGTCTTGGAAAGAGCAATATTTTTTCCGTTTATATCTGCAAACCAATGATAAAAGATTGCACAAAAGATCAGATCGCAGATTTTCATTTTCCGTTCGAAATTTTTTTTTTATGGCTAACGGTTTAAGAAAAATGCAAAAAACATCAATTTTGAACTAACAACAAAAATCTGCTATATAATTTTTTATCAGCATTCTTATATAACTGGTATCCCTGCATTTTCGCAAAATGCTCGTTCCAAGACAAAAAATAAAAAAGTTGTAAAACGTATAAATCTGTGAGAGTGCAGCTTTAAAATGAAAAAATACGAAAATATTGGTCGCTAACTTCAAGTAGCATGTTTTCATCGGATCAAATCATGTTTGTTGCTTTGGTTAAAGTATACTGACGTACACATGTGTCATTTTGTTTATTGCCAAAATTTGTCAAACTGAACGTATCATTTCCTTCACTTTGCTGTCGGCTCGTCAAGTCAATGGATATTGTTGAGGTGTATGTTCTTTATGAGATATGTATAACCTGGTGGACAATAAGTGGACAAGGCACTTTCTCGTAAGCCATATAAAATTATAGTTGAAATGATCGACTGGAGTAAGTCCGATGCTAATTATTTAAGTGAGTTCTGGTATTACAGGCCCGAAACATTAATGTCGCCAGAAAGGGACCACACGTAGAATAAGTACTATTATGTTGAATTCTAGCATAAATAGTCAGAATCGATCACAGTGATTTGATGGGAATGAACTCCTGCTTTGGTGTCATTTGACCTGTACAAAATTTAGTGGCACTTAACCTAAAATATTTTTTTTTCTTCTGGGGGGTCACTCCTACCAACTACGATATCTAGATAAAATAACTATGAATAACTGCAGTTTAACAATGTCAGAAACTCGAAATGCCTAAATAGAGGAAAGTGAATCATCTTAAATTTGATCGAAACCGGAACCGGATCACTGTGTTGAGATTTTTGGGGGGAATACATTCGGAAACTTGAACAATTTTATTCTCAACTAGACGCATGTTCAGATGAGAATTCTGGATGCATTTGAACGATTGGAGGGTAATCTTCCTTTTTGGCTGCATGTTTTTGTTGCAACTTTTTGTTTGGGTACATTCCAAATCAAACCATCAAATCACTGTGGAACCGATAAGTATATGTTCATTTGTGCATTCGTCAGAATATATCTACAGTTTACGTACCATTTATGAACAGAAAATTTGATCGATTGGCATTGGTCGAAACAAAATGCAAACACCAATCTGGTAAATGCTTTAACATTGGCACCTTTTGACATTTACTCCATGCTATTTGTGATTTTGCATAGGCACCTTTGCCTTAAACACGTTTGGGACATCATTTATAGTAGAACATGCGTGTTACATTACACGCATTAAAGCTGCACTCTCACAGTTTGAACGTTTTGACAACTTTTTTATTTTTTGTCTTGGAACGAGCAAATTTTGCGTAGGTATCTGCAAACCAGTGATACAAGACTGCTGACAAAAGATCAGATCGCAGCTTTTCATATTTTCGTCCCAAAAATGATGTTTTATGCATTTTTCTTAACCCGTTAGTAACGGTTTAAGCCATAAAACATTAAATTTGGAACGAAAATCTGCGATCTGATCTTTTGTCAGCTGTCTTTCATCATTGGTTTGCAGATATTTACGCAAAAAAAAATCTAATTCTAAGACAAAAAATAAAAAAGTTGTCAAAACAGTAAATCTGTGAGAGTGCAACTTTAAAGGCGCACACAATAGGTGGATGCATTTTTTTTAAATCAATGCATTATCATGTTTAACTCGTTGGACTGTTATGAACAAAACAGAAACATGCAATTGGCATAATTATATCGCGAATATTTTTATCGGTATCTAAATCATATGTATATATAGATACATTTTTAATTACAAATTCAAATGAGTTTAATGCAATAAAAATAAAATAAAATTGGTATCAACCTATTGTGAACCTGCTTCGTAGGCGGAAGCTTGACCACTAGGCCACGGAGACGGTTACTATTCGCATAGTTGTACGCTTAATTTCTTAAGTGCAAACCAACAAAACATAAAACATTCTTGATCAATTAATCTCAGTGGTGTCTCATGTTCTATATGCACGAAGAGAGTTCCCAATATAAACTTTAAATGACATACCATTTGTTTAATCATTAATATATACAGTTGATCATAGAAGCGAGTATAATGGTTGTAGTAAATGCATTTGAGTTAATTATGTATAAACCAAACTGTCCTTACTGCAACGTCAGCTAATTTAAAATATGATTAAACGGACTGCGTTCATACTGGCATGCTTAGTCAGGTCAACGTTTAATTCTACGATCGCGCTTTGTTTTGTTTTTATGTGTGTTTTTTATCAATGTGATAATGTGACAATGCGAAATACCGCCACGTGGAGGAGCAAAGATGTGACAATCTGACAATGCCAAATCCCGCCACGTGGAGAGGCGAAAATGTGACAATACGATAATGTGCCAAGTAGTGAGGCGTTAATGCGCATAGTGACGGGGCTACAATGCGTAATAATAATGCATGGCACTTTCGTCCCTACACTTGGCATACTTTCGCCCCATCCCTTGGCATACTTTCGCCCCGTCCTTTGACACACTATCGCCCAGTCCCTGGGCACACTTTCACACCATTCCTTGGCACACCTCCGTCCCGTCAATTGGAACATTTTCGCCCCAACCCTTGGCATACTTCCGCCCACGTCCATTGGCACATTTTCGCCCCGTCCTTTGGCACACTATCGCCCAGTCCCTGGGCACATTTTCGCCCCGTCCCTTGGCACACTATCGGCCAGTCCATTGGCACATTTTTGCTTCGTCCTTTGACACACTATCGCCCAGTCCTTTGGCACATTTTCGCCCCGTCCCTTGACACACAATCGCCCCATCCCTTGGGACACAATCGCTCCGTCCATTGGCACACATTCGCCCCATCCCTTGGCACACTTTCGCCCCGTCCCTTGGCACACTTTCGCCCCGTCCCTTGGCACACAATCGCCCCATCCCTTGGCACACAATCGCTCCGTCCATTGGTACAATTTCGCCCCATCCCTTAGCACACTTTCGCCCCGTCCCTTGGCACACTTTCGCCCCGTCCCTTGACACACTTTCGCCCCATCCCTTTGCATACGTTCGCTCCGGTCCTTGGCAAATGTTTGCCCCGCCCATTTGCACACTTTCGCCTCATTCCTTGGAACACTCCGCCTTGGCACATTTTCGCCCCATCCCTTGGAATACTTTCGCCCATCCCTTGGCACATTTTCGCCCCGTCCCTTGGCACACTTTCGCCCCATCCCCTGGCACACGTTCGCTCCGTCCATTGGCACACTTTCGCCCCTGTCCCTTGGCAAATTTTCGCCCAATCCCTTGGAACACTTTCGCCCCGTCCCTTGGCACACTTTCGCCCCATCCCTTGGCAAACTTTCGCTCCGTCCATTGGCAAACTTTCGCCCCATTCCTTGGCACACTTTCGTTCCCGTCCATTGGTCAATTACGCCCCGTCTATTGGCACACTTTCGCCTCATTCCTTAGCACACCTCCGCTCTCGTCTATTGGCACATTTTCGCCCCAATCCCTTGACACACTTTCGCCCCGTCCCTTGGCACTCTTTCGCCTCATCCCTTGACACACTTTCGCCCCGTCCCTTGGCACGCGTTCGCTCCGTCCCTTGGCAAATTTTCGCCCCGTCCATTGCCACACTTTCGCCTCATTCCTTGGCACACTCCGCCCCTGTCCATTGACACATTTTCGCCCCATCCCTTTGAACACTTTCGCCCCGTCCCTTGGCACACTTTCGCCCCATCCCTTGGCAAACTTTCGCCCCGTCCATTGGCACACTTTCGCCCCATTCCTTGGCACACTTTCGCCCCCGTCCGTTGGCACATTTTCCCCCGTCCATTGGCACACTTTCGTGGAAAATTTGGAACGGTAGCATCACATAATGACTTTTGCAGAACATACAAGGTTTACTCTTTACTTGTGCTGGTCTTCTTAACATTTCGGGCAATGTAAGGATTGAAACGACAATTTTGAGGAAAAAAATATTCAAAAGTTAATTTGCTTGACGACCGGGGAATGACAAAGTGTGGTATTACACACACACACTGTTATTCTTTATAAATAATTTTACGTTCTTAGTAGATCACGATCATCATTCGACTGAACTAGCTGTGCACGTGCACACGCTTCGACTGGAATGCAATTGATCTCGCGCTATGTGTCATTTCTGTGCATGTCAAGAGAGTAAACCTGCTTTCGAATAAATTTCAACCATTTTTTGTCTTACTTACAACGATGGCGTGAGCAACGTTGTTAACTTTATCAGAGTTCTGTACAATCGACCCATTGTAAATGTTGGCTAGAGTTTGAACATGTGGTAAGATACGCACACATGTTCCCTTTAACAAAACGCACACGTGTAGCAAGTTCCATACCTATTCTTAAATATATTCCAAAATATGTATGCTATGCCACATGAGGGTAATGATAAAAACTAACAATATATGCCTTATATCTTTTAATTGACACATGACCATGAATCAAAGCATGGTTATACCATCTGAGACCGTTGGCTATCTTCAATATTTATCGGTTGTAAAGCTGAATGGTTTGTGATTTCAAAAGCATGTTAAACATGCTGGATCTACTTGATCTACTTTTGATTGTGTACATGTTCACCGCATTCTTTGTCCTCGTACACCGGATATTGCCATTTAACCGATTTCACAGTAGTTATGTTCAACCAATTTTATTTTTGCTTAGGAGAAACGTAACTTTTATTCTAGCGTTGTTACATGTTTAGTACACAAGTGGAGCTTTCTCCCATATATGATGTTGAGGGTCGTGAAGCACTAGAAATCAGTGCTATCTTGCATTCAAAGTGGTCATTTGATTATAGAAAATGTAGGAAATTTAATTAGTGGTTTCTGGCGTAAAACCGGTCTCAGAAGTTAGCATGCACAGTTTCTTTTTTTTTGTAAGATAAGGTATGTATTTACATTAAATTTCGAAGGGGAATCCGTTTGCCATGTTGTTTTCGCTTGTCTAACAAACACGACATGACGTGACTACAGATCGGCACATTTATAGTCTGGTCTTCCGCTTGCATTATAATCTAAAGGGCCTTGTTTTACATACAGAAACTTAAGTCACATAGCAAACTTAGCAAAGAAGTTTTAGGGTCACCTGATTGGATTGTTATTAATACTGTAACATCGGATTAAATTGTTTGAGGGGGGAGAGGGGTGGGGATATTTTTTTCTTCATTTTTTATTGTACGTGAAACAGGTCTCAGAATAGTTTTGCATGCGCAGTTTCTCTATTCCGCAGGTATTCATTTACCTTAATTTCAGGTGGAGAATCTGTTTGCAGTGTTCTTTTGCTTTCAAATACGACATGACGTGGCTGCGCATCTGCAAATGTATAGTATGGCCTACGCCAGCGGCTTGCATAATAAACAATGGAACATAGTTATCACGAAAAAAACTTAAGTTGCATAACACTCTAGCAATGACTTTTCAGCCTCCTGATTTGATTCTATTTTTTTTACTGTCCAATCCGGTTATAGAATTTCAGGCGGGGAAATATTCTCTCATTTTCTCTCTTTTTTGATCGTTTAACTGGTCCCTGGTATTACAAAGAAACGCTCATATTTTTAATGTTTATTGCTCTTCTATGCATAAGCGTGGCAAAAGCGGGTTATATACTGTACTATGTGTGGTGTAAAAATGAAAAGCGTATAATATAAAGTTCCCCCGGGAGTAAGAATGCAGTGTGGATATGAAAATATGACGTGAAAGAACGTGCAAATAACTAAAACATGTTTGCGCATGTAAAATCTTCATTGCTAAGTGTTTCAAGATGGTTTTCAAAATGATATTTGTCACACGAGTCCGAGTATATGAGAATGGTTAGGAATACACCCGGTTATACAACGTTGCAAGAACTAATATAAATGGCATATAGATTTGTTATTAAAAATGTTATATGATTATGCGTTTAGTATTTTTTTAAACCCTTTTGGCTAAGATATAATAAAATAATTGCAATTATTCCCGGCCAAACATGTATAAAATATGTTTTAAGAAACACTTGCATTTAAGATTGTACGCAAACTGAATGATCACAGTACAGCTGCTTTGAGTGCCCTGATTTTTGTGTTTAATAGTAACCTCGGTAACCAGTCTATAAATAGCGTATAACTACTTTGGTGATATTCGGTCGAGTAGATGTTTCTATAGCTATACACTGCGAATCAATCGAAGGACCTCGGCCAGTTTCCTTCTAAAAAAAGCACGTTTTATGTACATATTGACTTTTGTGATGTCACAATTATTTTCATTTATCTACGCTGCAAGCAAATCGCGTAGTAATATCAATTTAGCAGTTAAGCCTTAGGACATAACTCTAGGAATCTTAATGATTTATGAAATAATACACTTCACTGATAATCAATTTGATCTTAGTAATAAGCAAACACCACTACAATTAATAATTATTATTATTATTTATCTCACGAACTACATTTTCTAATGCACTACTTTTTTTTTTAATCCGAGGCTCGTGGTATTGCGGAGGTGGCCGAGGTGTTCCGATTGCACGCCGAATACGTCAGTAATAATCTTCTCTGACTAAGTATTTATAATATGCTGGATCAGGTCTGTTATCCAAATTCCCGAGAAATATGACATCCTAACATGACATGTCAACAAATTTATTTTCTTAAAAATAAAAGTTCTAAACATGTTTAATGCTTTGTATTAACACTTTTGAGCATCAGCATTCATGAGGCGTATGGAAGTTATGGAAAGACAAACAGAAAGTTATGACAAACATTGATGTATGTAATGTATGCTCTCTTAAACACTTTATGACAAGTGACAATGCCATGTAATATACAACCATGTGAATCGTGCATACAATCTACACTACAATGGACGGATTTCATTGAATCAAACATAACTTTGAAAGACAAATTAAGAATGACTTGAAAAACAAAACAAAAATATAAGTGTCAATATTCGTTCAATATTCCATCGTTTATAGCACTGAATAATAAACAGAATGGATGAGATTATAACACAATGAGAATAAACCTGTGAATTAACTGCGAAAAAATAATAAAGAAACTTTCAAACACCTGTTTTCAGACAATATTCAAAGAAGTTCATTGGTCAGATCAAGTCACGTGATTTTCAACATCGAAAAAAAACAAGATGCATTCTGTTCAAAAGTATTGTTGGAAGAACATTAAACATTTGTTAGTATTCAGAAATATCGCTTACAAATGAACAGGCGGCGAGTTGTCATGTTGCATAAGCAATGTATCAAACTTATTTGTTCCAAATGTGTCTGTTTTTTAAAGCTTAACTTGACAATGTTTGCATTGAAGTTTGAACATATCAATCAACACAGTTAATGTTTCATTTACGGAAAAAGCGGTGTTGTCTTTCCGATGTTGAATCCCACAGAAATTAATCTAATGAGTATTTTCAGAGCAACATGAAGCATAGCGCACTAACTACAGAAAGCACACGGGCCCAACAGTGAACCCGAATCGCTGGCGAGAATTGCCCATGTATCGGGGCAAAACATCAACCACTGGGAGACGGGACGCCTTGGTTCTCAGCTGGAACACTGTCTGGCCGCTAGTCTTGTCCTGTAAAAGATAAACGGATATTATATTTATGTTTGCTATAACAACGTATGCAAATATTACCCAAAATACCAACAAGACAATATTGATCATTACTTTCAAAGTACAACCTACATTTTACGCCAATGAAATTGCAGAAAGGCAGCCATTAAGTAGTGAACTTAATCATTAAGAATTTCAACTATCGCGCGTGTTAAAAAGCCCGCCTACTGCCAATCATTCGATATACAATCCCAGCGTCAGAGTTTGCGTTTACAATGTATCAGCCAATGAGGTTGAATTCTAAGTTAGCTACGCCCCTCCGCCCATTCTTAATCATTAAGAATCACTTCATGTAATCTAACTGTTACATATTTTATCTTCCTCATATAACATTATAAACTATAGAAATATAGCGCCTTCATTGGACTAGGGGCGTGGTGTTATGCATGTTAAACTAAACACAGCATACCTTGCACCCATCCTGAAGAACAGTGACACCATCCAGTTGTTCAGTCTCGAACAGGTGTTCATTCAGACCGAGGAGGTGGACAGCGTCCGATGTTGTTTGTCTCTCGACGTCATACCAGGCTACAGTTCCATCGCAATTAAACACCACGGTCTGGGTTGCGAGATCTGATCTTAATGCTAGTGAGGTAATCTGGTCACTGTAGCTTACCTAAAATAAGGAAATATTATAGACTTATATATTTCCTTAATTTAATTCTTTACTGATGTTTCCGCTCTTAGCCCTTTTTCAAAATACTAACGAAGACACACCTTTTTTTCATTTTTAGACTTAATATGGCAATTGTGCTGAATATAATGACGTTATAAAGGAAATGACGTCATAATAGAATAAAATAATTTTATGAAAATGAGCATCGCATAGATAGATAGAGAGAGAGAGAGAGAGAGAGAGAGAGAGAGAGAGAGAGAGAGAGAGAGATAGATAGATAGATAGATAGATAGATAGATAGATAGATAGATAGATAGATAGATTTATTTCAGTAAGGAATGCACATACATGAGACATTTAAAATAAACAACATGTATAGTAAACAACATTATACATACATGATATTATCAATAGCCATGACAGGCACACCGAACCAATAATGGGTGAAATGACAAGAATACTTTAATTGTAAAACCTCACGATAATTGTAATAGCTATAATACTAATTCCATAATTGTAGTTCTACTAGAGTATCATATACTTGGGGAAAATAATCATTGTACGTTTAATAATGGTTGCTCGATGAAACACTTCGCAGACAGTAAATTATTAAAAAAGCAAAAAAATATATCTTATTTTTTTCACATCAACGAAGTTAATACATGTGTAATACAATTGAAACTTCATGGAAATTGAAAAATCAAAATAAATCATTTTTGCAAAATATTTTCAATCAAAGTATACCTCGAAGCCACCGTCCATTTCGCTGAACCAAAGGGGTTCTTCAGAACTTGACATGGAGCGAAGATCGGCCTGTAATACATCACAAACATGATACTATCTAAGAAATTTAATCAAATCACTCCAGACTCAAATATTTCGTATTGCGAATTGCTTTTTATTAACGCGCAAACAACGCTCATGGTGCTTTTACCATTTTGTTTCTTATAAGTTGGAAACAATTTGTAAAATTTCTACTGATATTAACAATTTTTAGCGAACTAGATTATCAAACATGTTTTTGTCTATCATTAATATCACTAGTGGTAAAAAAGGCCGGCTTGGAATCGTTATAATTCAGATAAGTTAAAGCAAATGCAACACTTCACAATAAAAAACAACAAGATACGATCGTGCCGTGTAATTTACAACATACGAGTATAACTTTACCTATGGATTTCTTAATCAAACTGATGGACTTAAACCAAGAGTGCGGCGGAGAGAACAATAACACTCGACTGTTGCTGATTTTACGTCAATCAAGGGGCATAATTCGACAACTTTGTAAGCCAGAGTTACGGCCCTGTCTTACGTGTGTACTTAGTTGAACTTGAATATGTTGAATGTTTTTTTTTATTTTTATTTTGGCCCAGACAGATTATTGACACTCCGACGCCGACAACAGCAACACAAAGCCAATGAGAGTAGCTCCAACGTTTTCTTCGATAAGCAGATCAGCTTAATACCGATCATTTACAAACCTGGGCGGTACTGGACATTGGCTCCACACATGACCTGCCTCCTCCTGACATGTTACAGAACACCTCGATGGCGTCACCAATTCCTCCTTGGTTAGGATCAATCCAGTACATACCTGTTTTCCAGAAAATAAATATAACTTAATATACAACTTCGTAAAAGATCGAGATAATCCTTGCCGGATATTAAAGCAAGGTTAAACTAATTAATCTCGATTTCTCTTTCCCCGCGTATAAAAGGAATTGTCAAAAAAAGGTTCTTTGACAGTTTAAATAAAGGATTTTAATCGTATCGTCTATTCTCGTAATCAGTATAAACGTCACAAACGGAAATACTGTTCTTGATCAAAGTTTAATTCCCACACATTTGTTGCAATGGGACTATGACACTTACATAATTTCAATTAATTGCTAAGATCGGTCATGTTGTAGAAAACAGTTATGGCGCCACAGCAACAAACTCATACGATAACATATTTCAGACTATCAATAAATCGTTATGCATATAAGCCAACATGGCATAACTTTATAATACTATCGATTAAATTTGAACGAATTTCGCAATGACTACTTATGGGTCGATATTTGTGCTCACCATCCTGATAGCCGTCGTACGACTTCTTGATGTCCAGACAGGACGCCGCAGGGCTCTCCCGGGTGCCCGGGGGGTACTTCAGCTCATCCACAACATTAGACACCCGGATAATGTGGTTCCACATCTTGTCAACGAACATGTGCACGCCTTCCTTCAGAGATACCTAAACATCGAAAAAAAATAATATATTTTATAGTATGTGGAAAATGTTGTCTGTTTAACATCATAAATAAAAGGACAGCTGTCTGATATGCAGATTTAATACAGGCGTAGTTCACGCCAAATATTTCTACAACACTAGGCAGAATAGTAGCCTCTATAAGACAATTTCGCCTGATACCAGAATGTTATCATAACTCAAATTTGTTCTGTTGAGTTAAAAACAAAACTGGTCTCTGTGCGGTCAAGCAGTGTTTTTTTTATAAATGCAGCTTTAGGATCGAACTTGTTGATCACAGCAGAAATATTCTGGAGCCGTCTCTTCATGCGTCCTTAGACCGGGTATTGTTTGTCTTAACATATACACAAATACGAACAACTTATTCATAGTGATGTCCACAATAATTCAGAACACCTCGGCAATATCCACCGAAATCAACCTCGGATGTATATGGACGGTTTACAATGTCAGAACTCATAACATTTAACTACGCTGCATGAAGACCGCGTAGTAATTTCAAAAAGCTGTTGAACTTATGATTTTACTCTAGGGAATTATTCATGCAGTAATACACTTCACATGCAATCAATTTAAAGATGCACTCTTATTCCCAAATAAGATAACCAAAATTAATAAAGTTGTTTATATTTATTAAAAAGGATGAATAAATGTCGAAAACAATGGTTCATATGAAGGATACCAAGTTTAATTTGAAAGAAATGAGCACAAAACACGGTATTTCTACCTTATGAGACTATAGTAAACCACAGTAAATCTTTTTGCATTCACCAATCATTTAATATTTTTTGCGCTTTCTGCTATTAAATACACGGTTACAATCTTGTTATCAGTAATCAATATTTTCCATAAATGCATTATTTAGTAAGTAGTTAAAGGTATATCAGTCAAAATAGTTCTTTGTTATACATGTGTATGCAATAATTTTGAATAAGAGTGTCACTTTAAACGTTGATATAGAAAATACACGTTTAAACACTACACTTAATTAATAATACTATAAAAACGATACATCCAGGGTTGTTTTCGATGGAAAATAGCCGAGATGTTCCGAATGGGCTAGGGCAGGTAACAGCATGATCTTTCTTGATACGTTTTTTTCATGCAGCCAGAGACGCGGATTGTTTGTCTCAACATATAGGAGATCTACACATTAATCCAAACTCTTGTTTTCAGAGCAGTCCAACATATTTGTTTCTATGTCCGCTGCCAGGTTATGCCGGTTGATTACTCCAGGAGGGCTTTGGAAACTTAGCTTTTTACAACCCGAGACTTGGAGCTGGTAAACATATAGTCGAAACTCGCTAAGTCAAACGCTGTTACTCGGTATGCTGTTTAAGTCGAACATTTTTTTCTCGACTTTTTCAGTTTTTTTTACAGTTTTATTGTATTTCGGATATATCGTTATCTCGAAGTATTTCCCATGGTCCCAACGACTTCGACATAGCGAGTTTTGACTGTAACCACAAACCTTATTCTGAGTGATGTCCAAAAGTGTTATCTCAAAGTCGGCTTCCAGATCAGGTAAGTTGAGAACATCAGGGTGATTCTGCTGGATACTCCTCTTCCTGCGGCCGGAGACAAGAAGGTTATCCTGGCCAAGGAGATCTGTAGGGTAAGAAGTCGCGGAGCCAGGGGGTCCGGGTGGTCCAGGGGGTCCCTATAAGGAAGAACGAACTGCTAGGTAAAATCCAGTAAAGATGTTTGATGACCAATGGATAATACATGAACAAGCAATTTAGCCGTGAGGTGAGCATGGTATGTTCAAAATAACACAGAGTCAAACGAACAATTTTGAGACTTATTTATGGTTCGCGTTTGATAATTACCGTACGGGTGCTGCACGATTATGTATTTGGTTTCATCTCTTGATCTCAACTATTTATATTTATAATGTTTAATTTGGAGAAAATATAACAGACTCAATATTTTAATTACTGATTGAGAAACTTACAGATGGTCCAGTCAGTCCCTCTGGTCCGTCGTGTCCCTGAAATAAGAATAGTGGGAAATTAAAACTTATTCTAACCGCGGTCAAAATTGACTAGCTGAAAACTTGCACAATTTAATATTTAGCATGTTTACAGTGGGTTTTGAAAATAAAATGAACTGTAACAGTACAGTTGTTTAAACTGTTCTACTGACAACATGCAACATGTTCAGTTGTTTAATATGTATATCCTAATACACCTTTCGGTTATTTAATTAACACATTTACCAGCGTCAAAATTTAAGATCTATAGCCAATATATAAAAGAAACAAGAACATTTTTAAGATAAGTAGGCAAATATATATCAACATTTATGTTGTTACATACCGGTTCTCCCTTTGGTCCCATCGGTCCCTCTACTCCCTGAAATGGTAGATTCAATAAATAGGCTTATCAGTAGTGCGATTGCAACCTCCCGGATCAAAACGAAGAATCAATAACCCGTTTACTATATACAATATTGGTTAAAATCACTTAATTAATGTCATGTTATGACATACTACATGTTCTTAACAAGACGCACTATTTTTAGGACGTCATTTTAACATCGCTCCATGATACTTGTTATAACGTGACGTCAGCAGATAGGAATACAACCGTTTTGCACTAGATGAAAGACAGATACATGCCAGTTTGCGACATGCATTCAAAACAGATTAATGACGCGTTTATATTTAATGTGACGACAAAATTAGATGCATGAATGTGGCTTTATTAAAAAAATACCAAGTCCAAAAAAACATTTCAAAAGCACAGTGGTATATATACGCAATGCCGTGATGAAGTAAAAGTGTTTTCTCCTTCCATTTATTTATGCATGTTATCAATATATGAATCAATTTATTCCACAGGGAAACATTTGAATATGGCATTCTAAAATGAAATGGTAATTCGCAAATGATCTTGCCTTTGCAGCCATTATTCTAATAATAATGTATGCTCTTAAAATATTATAAATGCAACATGAAAACAGATGTTTGGCGAAACGTTTTCATTCTTTTGTACTCCATTGAATATACATACAGAATAGAGTGACAAACGTTGATTTTAATAAGTTAATAAAGAAAAACTAATTATGTATACATATACAATATACTAACCGGAAGACCGGTAGATCCATCTGCTCCAGGCATTCCCGGTGGTCCGAGTGGGCCCTAGAAGTATTGTTTTATAAATATGGCCTGACCCCAATATAACAGAAGTCCTCAAGTTAAATGTTTATCTCAATCCCAACACATTTTAGGATATAGCATCAGAAGTTATTTTAAATCATATATGTGTTTTACAATTTTTAACGGCATTTTCTCATAGAATTTGTTGATCAAGACCATTTGTCAATATTTTTGATACTCTTTATTCTATAGCAAAAACCGTCATCAGTCAATAAACACATTCCAGAAATATAAAAATATCATTATTAGCTTGGGGAATTCGCCTTGTTTTACAGTCAAAACTAATAGTAAGAAAAAGCTTGGGTTTAAACCGGACTGCTAGCTATCAACATCATACAGCCCCAATATTTATAGTCTTTATTACATAAGAACAAATTCAAAATAGGTGCTTGAATACCAGTTCTCCTCTGGAACCCTTGGGTCCGGGTGGTCCTGGCAGACCTGGCTCTCCCTTTGGTCCGACGTCTCCTGGAAGACCGGTGGGGCCAACACGGCCATGGTGACCCTGGAATTAAAAAAAAATCCATAATACTTATATAAAATGATGTTCAATATAGGTATATCAACAAATTGTCCCATCATAGGGGCGATCCGTATTAAAAATATATTTTCAACAATGCACTACTGCTATTGAAAAAATCATCTTGGTACGCCATCGCATCTAGAAATTTAATGGATTTGCCCTTAGCCCAGTCTTCGACTATTTTACATAGCCATGGTTTAAACACGGCTATGGCGTCCCTTCTTCATTGTTGCCCTTATAATAAGTTTACAATTTTCAAGTATCATAAAATAATAGAGGATTCGTTTTTGTTCAAGCAAGCAATACATGGAATGGAATAAGTTCGCACATATAGTAGAATAAATTAGCTCTGAGTTATTTTAATTCGTAAAATTATCAGAAATGTAGTAGATATATGTTATATCTGGACTTACATAAATCAAACATTTCATGAAACAAAATAAAATCACATACAATTAGATGAATATTATATGTTCTCTTTTATCTGCTGCTGTAAAAATTGTGGCGGTTCGATTCCCTGCCGCATCACTAAGCCCAATTCTAATCGTCTTCCGAGGGACGTTAAATGGGGATCCCGTGTGACAGTGCTGTACACTGGTGCACGCTAAAGAACAAGGGTAGCTCTAACCGGGGTTACATTCTGTCTGTGCACTGTGCTCCAAAAAAACCCATAAAATGACTATCAATCATTTTAAAGCACTCGCCGAATCGGCAAGGCCCGAGTGCGAGTATAAATAAACTTACACACCACCGGTGCTATAATACATTACCTTGATTCCTTTCATTCCCTGTTCGCCCTTGGGACCAGTGGGACCTGCAGGACCCTGAAACAAGAGAGATTATCTTGTAGGGGAATAATCACAAATGTAGTGGTAGTATACAAATACAGATTGGTATTTAATGTACAAATAAATAATCGTAATATACTCATTAATACATATTTGTTCTGTTTTATTCTTCTTTAACAGAAACGGTTAATCTTCCTTTAATAATAAGAAGAACAGAACAGAACACAAGTTTATTTCCACACATATATACATCAATGAAGTAGACTATGATAGTCCATGATCATTTTCATTATTTAACACTTGCTTAGCGGTTTATACATTTTTTTTAACTAGTTGAGATATTTTACAGTAAGAAAAATAGTAGCAAATGTTAATCAAAAGAATTATTACGATCAAATTCTTATTACAACTATTTAACGGCTGGTACTAAAACATATAATAGTCATGTATTATGTAAAGTATTGAAATTCTTTCTCTGAGCAAAAGCTTTATACACGAAAATAGAAAGATTCTTTAACAAATCAGTAAGATCAGTATACAACAATTCTATGGTTTTAAACATATTTGGATTAGTCCTGCAAGATATGCTTTATGCGTGCCAAAATAATGAGATTCAGGTTGCCCGGTTAGCGCTCGATTCCCGGCCAGGGAATTGAAACTTTAAACTATGCACCCCTTCATTAGTGTCTGTATCAAGTTTATCCAAACCCCATACTATAAGATCATGCAATACAACGTGTTTGCTTTATTCGCGGTTTATATTAGATATGAATAAAATAATAATGCATTATTTTTCAACACCTCTCATTTCTGACAGAGCTGAAGTCCTTAGAAAGTTGTTTTTCACATATATATTTTTTTTACTACTGTATGATACATTACAATGTTGTCACACTTACAATAACCCCTGGTTCTCCCTGAGATCCTGGTGACCCTGGTGCGCCGGCCTCTCCCTGTTCAAGTAAATATAATGTACATATACGATTAATTTGATTTTTTTTTAAATATAATTACCAAAGAATAAAAAAAATTTGCCGTACGCTACACCAATTGTCGTGAATGTATAAAACAAGAGCACAATTATTGCGCTCAGGGAAAACAAAGACAAATGTAAAATATAAATTTAATTCGGCCGAAATAATGGGCTGCTAGATTGGAAATTAAATTAACAAAGATAAATAGCTTATGTCAAAAGCAGCCATAAATCCTCCATGCAAGGATACACCACATCAGAAAGCATACTCAAGTGAAAAACATGATATAATATTCAATATCCTTAAATAATAGAGGGAAGAAAAGAATTAACCATGTCAGCAAAGATAAAATTGAGAACTTGTCCGACAAAACGAAATAAAAGAACCGGGCGGGAAGGAGAGTGAAAACAAACGTCCGAACCGGATTAGGCGCCAAAATAAACAAAATTTGTTAAATAATGGCGGCATCAGGAAAACATGTTTTGTATTTTTTAAACTGAGTTGAAATGTTGTTATTTTTTCACTGAAAGGAAAGTTTAACCTCGAAAACAGTTTCGGTTTTGTGAAAATAACAAAAATATTTATTTGTTTCGTTCGCTCGATCCAATATTGTTTTTTCTTCTTCAAAAAACATCAACATGGAACAAAAAACATTTTTGAATGCTAAATGTAAAGTTCCACCGCGAAATGAAAATGTTTGATGCTAACACTGTTTAAAACGTAAATGTGCAGCGAAAAGAATAAATGAAAAATGAAAATCACTATAAATTTGAAAATCATTATATAAATGTATAACTTACATTTTGTCCTGGAACTCCCGGTGCTCCCGGGGGTCCTGGTCTGCCTTGCTCACCCTGAAAAAGTATCATTGATACGATCAATCAAATACACAGGTATAAATGTTTGTTTTCGTAAACATTTTAATAACAGAGTCTTGACAAAACATGAAATGCATCAAAAAATATTTGATATGGTCACAATGGTGCATGGCATACTACAAGGAAAAAAGTATCGACAAAAAAGAAAAGAAAGGGAAGATGCTAATGATAAAAGTCAATCATTTTATATCAGAAAATTATTCCTGACTACATGTTTCACTTCTTGACCCTCCAAGCAAACATGGTATCAGTGATTTATTCCTGAATAAACTCCTTCCTTCAAAACATATATCAGCTATGTATTACTGATTAAATGTCTTACATCTACATTTTACAAACAAACGCGATACCACTTCTTAATTCTTAATCACTCACGGAAGGTCCCGGTGGCCCTCTCTGTCCAATTGATCCGGCATATCCTCTATCTCCCTTGGGTCCCGTTTCCCCAGAGGGTCCTTGGATTCCGGGCAAGCCCTGTGATCCTTGTTTTCCATTGGAACCCGCTTGACCTGGGTCTCCGGGCAAACCAACTTGGCCCTGTTATTAAGGTAATATTACAACCCGAATTTTAATAGAAATGTCAAATTATTAACCTTCTTTTTACGACATTTTTCTTTCATTGAAATTTACAAATTTTTAACTGAGTATCTGAAACAAATTCAACTGATTTTTTTTCTGAAATCATACTGTATAATTATTTTGCATTTTTCATTATTCAACTTGCAAAATGTCAATGTACAACTTAGTTCTTTCCCGTTTTATGAATGCAGGAGTTGGATTGCATTTTGTTAAAGGGACTTAATCCATGCTATGATTGACCATTCTAATCACTCGGCCTTTGTAACAGAATCACATTAGTTTAATTTCTTTCTATTTGTAATGTCGATATGTTAGAGTTAAATTTTGGCCGTAGATCGCTCTATTTTCTTCAGATCGTCGCAAGTGTACCCTTTTAAATCATCAATGGTCAAACGCCAACACAAACATGCAAACAGAAAGTTTATTATATGCTACGTTTCACTACGGACACTTATTTAATAATTAATCCTTGATGAGAAAATAATCTGATTGAAATATACCATATATGGAACTTGTTTTTGTGTATCGTAAGAATCGATCTGCGAAAAATTTATGAAAAAGATATATGAAAAATCTTCGATTGTCATTGGTCCATACTCAAATGCAAACACCACATATGTTAAAACGTTGACGTAAACAACTATGGGAGTCCATTTAGTGATTGTGAACTCCTTGTTTTATCAGTTGAATGGACATTGCGTTAATCCGTTGATCAATAATACAATTAAATAGCAGGGCCAAGTAGCCATACAATGAAATTTATAATTGAAAGACATACAAATATGGACCTATTATGCTCTGCCGCGATACAATATGCAAATGATCTTAATGTTTCAAATTACTACTATTGTAACTGGTATGCTCCTTTGATTCTAAACAAAAGCTTTCCTTATCACAGATAACTGGAGCTCATCAATGCGAACATGTCAAAATGTATGGTGACATTAAATGCAAAAATAAAAGTAGTTTACTTACAATCGGTCCTGGTGATCCCTGTTTCCCCTCATTACCGTCGTTTCCTGGTTCTCCCTGTAAAACATACAAACTATTATTATAGGTGAAGGTAAAACCCGACTCACCCTAATATTTAACACTTCACTTTTCGGGGATTATTTTCGAAATTTCGTAAAAATATGCATTTTTTTTTTAGTAAACATGGTAAAATTTGATCATTTCGTATTTAAAATTTTCTTTAATAGTAATTACCCTGATATAGGTCAATTAAGTACAGAATTATCAAAAAAAGATTAAAAAAGAAAAAACCTTCCTACTCTATTTTTTAAAGATGGTAGTGGAAACAATGTTGTTGTTTTTTAATTTATGCCTTATTATAACCATTTGTGTTTATTTAATATAGGTTGGGACGGACATCGGCACTGCGTTCGGTGGGGGTGGGGGTGGGGGGTTAAACATTTTGGCTAAGGAGGATTTTGGGGGCCTCCAAAACAGAGTTTGGCTAGCTTTCATCTGAAATGGTGAAGTCTGCGCCACACTTGGACAATATTAAATATACATGAATTCAATGTTTTTCAACTATTGACATTACCCTAGTATTGTTTACGGTGAAAACTGACATTCATTCTGCCGCTTAGTTACGAAGGCATTGTTTATTGCATGGCTTTATTCTGATTGGACAATCTCGACGTCATTTGCCGAATTGTAAAACACAGCTTACCTTCACTCCAAGTGGTCCTGGGGGTCCTGGGTTACCAGGCGGGCCAAATTCACCCTGAAAACGAAAACAAATGTTTAAACATGTTTAAAAAGCATCAGTTTTGTATACAAGTACTATCATATAACATAAAACATAGGTGCGACTTATTAAAGAAAATCGCTCAAAAGTTTACCGCAATGTCGTCACGCCGGAAATTACGTCATTGACTTTTCTTCCGAGCACTGTATGCGAAAATATTTAATCAACACTGTATGCAAAAACATTTAATCATCATATCGCCTAAGGTGGAACTATAAACAATATATATTTTTCAAATGACTATAATATTTTTTAGAAACACCAATAAGGGTATGAGTCTGTTTACTTACTGAGTGTCCCTTAGGCCCATCGATACCGGGCGGGCCTCGCGGTCCAGGGTCACCTTGGATACCCGGACGCCCCTCCTCTCCTGGTGCTCCTCCAGGGCCTGGTGGACCCTAGATTGGAGACATACGTATTAGCACCGTAGTTATATATTAAAAGGCACAACCTGAATGCATTTTTTAAGGACGACATTGGTATATGAAGCATTCATAAACTTTTCTTCATTCTTAATAGGAAAATAATAATCATCAGATTTAAAAGTGTTCAACGAATGAAAACATTTAACGTACATCAACGCCGTCCGTTCCTGGCGCACCTCGATCTCCCGGGGTACCAGGATCTCCCTTGGGTCCCTGTCGTCCTTCCGATCCTGGGTTTCCTGGCATGCCCATCAACCCGGCAGCCCCTGTTGGTCCTGCAGGTCCCTGCGGGCCCGGGGATCCTGGTGCGCCCATGATTCCTGGATCACCGCGTTCACCCTTTGGTCCGGAATCTCCAGGCGACCCCTGAAGGCCGACATTGCCCTGAAGGCCTGGTAGACCACGTGATCCTTCAGATCCCTAGAGAATCGGAACACCGTGTATAAAAAGTGGTAGTTAAACCATATAACATTGGATAATTAATACAACTGCGGGACTTAAATGTACACAAGCATAGCAGATTGTAGTTGAGGCATTCGACCAACAAATACGTGGCTTGTCGATGCTTAGTGACCCCATAGTATGTTGGTATCATTCAAAACTCAAAAGGGATTTGTTTGCAGAAAATGACATATAAAATACGGAAAATAATGTAATATCTAGCAAAAAATGTTGACCTTCAAAGATTGAAAACTATATTGTAAAGCTTACGTCCGATTTGAGTTGAAATAAGAAGAACATTTTAAAAGGTGCTATAATTTTATGTATGATGTTCTTTTAGTCAATCATTTAAGCAAATATCTTTCAAATAATACCAAACATGTATGTGGTCACCAGGCATCAAAATGTAAAATTGAGGCAAATGGAGGTATCAGAAAACTAGCTTTTTGCGGGCCGAATTCCTTGAGTCATTATAGACGCCGTTGAAGAACTGATATTAAGAAACATGGTGTCTAGGACTGATTTGAAATCGGAGAATTCAGGTCAGATACTAGCTTTGACAGCATAGCTTCGAATCGCTGTTTGAGAACAAAACTTATATTGAGAAACATTGTGTCTAGAACTGTTTTGAAATCACAGAATCCAACTCTGATAGATACTAGCTTTGACAGCATTCAAAACGTGGTTGGAGAAAAATTCACATTAAGAAACATAGCGTCTATGACTGTTTTGAAATCTAAGAATCCAACTCAGATACTAACTTTGATGTCATAGCTTCAATGCGCCATTGCATTTGTGAAACAACCTTTTAACATTAAGTCTGTAAAATAAGTTACAATAATTTTAACATTTTTGATCGAGGTTATATCGGGGGTCGGATATACATACCTTGCTACCTGTTGGTCCCTGAATGCCCTGTATTCCTGGCTCTCCTGGGGATCCCTGTAACAATCAAGGATGTTACGATGAGAACATGTTAAACGTTTTTACTCGTTACTAAAAATACGATATGAGGTGGTATTCAATACTGGTCGTAATCGGATTTAAGAACGATGTAGCTAATCGGATTTGCTCGATATAAATAACGAACCTATACAGTAAATCGAGGCAATGGTGTATGACAATCAGACTGTCTAAGTTGCATTTTGAATAACAACCCACATGTGGTACCCAAATTAACCCTACTGCTCGATTGTATTTAGATACAAGTTTAAATACAATATATTGTGTGATTAGTTCATTTTTAAACCTTCATTTTTGGTGTTCATTTCTTTATTGATGTATACCTTCATATTCGATCAGTTCGCTCTAAAATGTTACACTACAACAATGTTGTACTCTTAATAATTTCGTTTGGAAAAGTTGCAAACATGTAGCTTTAGAAACGCGACATCAGACAGCGTCTAATGAAATGTTAGAACAGCAACGCTTTGGCAATCGCTCCTTGGGATCTCGCACGCTTTTACCAGCTCAACAGCGTTTATACCTCGATAAAGACATTAATCACGCAATTCATTCTTTATGTACATATTGTTATTATTTTCTTTGGCTCCTATTATCACAGTAATTGTATTTAGGTTTTGCTTACGTTTGGTCCGGGTGGTCCCTGTAAGCCTGACTGTCCTTGGGGTCCTGGTGGTCCCTAAAAACCCGATAAATTCTGTGTAAAATGTTGTGCCTAAAATAATATATTTAAACTGTGTTTCAAATCAAGTTCCTGTCTGTGGTTGTCATCATAGACAAATACTGAGCCCTGATTCACATAAAGTTTAAGAACCCAAATCATTCTAAATGTACACACATGTCATATTTTTACGCTTCATCATATTTTCTTCCACCCTAGATAAGTAGATCCAAATGTTTGGCCATGCTTAAAATCTGTATGTTGCCTACAGGCAAGTTTACCGGACAGAACATTAATCAATCTTGCAAGTTTGCCAAACAAAAGTTTATTATAAATGGCAGGCTTGCCTAATAAAAGTCAGGTTTGCCGAACAACAGTTAAAATACCTGAGGTCCATAATCTCCTTTCGGTCCTCGATCGCCGGGTGGTCCGATATCTCCCTGAAAAGACACATTAACATAAGAACTTTCAACAACTACAACAACATCAGCAACAACAACCATTTATGCAATGAAAGTATTAAATCACAAGATATATTTTTACTTTCTTCCATAAAAGACAATTATATCTTTATATTATTACAATTTAGTACAAGTTGATTTTTAGGCACAATTTTACCTCATTATGCCAAACATATAGAATTTATAACGAGTTCGCGAGTTTTGTCCTCTCAAATGTCGCAGTTTTCTGACCTTGCCGGAGTTTGCCGAGTAGCTACGATTGGCTTCAACCAGCGGCCAACTCACAATTAAGTGGTTTTTTAGACGTGTAGCTACGACATTAAGCACAAATTCGGTTAGCGCAGTGGTTAACGCACTAGCTTCCCACAAAAGCGGGGCCCAATTCCCGGTTTAAGCCGTATGTAAGATAAGTTGGTGGTCACCATGCTCGACAAGTGGGTTTTCCGCGGGCACTCCAGTTTCCCGACAACACAAGATCACACTCCCGCACAACTTCGTGCCAAAGTATGTGCATTAGCACAATTAGAAACAACTTTCATCAAAATCGTTGTAAAATAAGTAAAGTTAAAACTTAACTAAGTGCATTTGCAATGTACTTACTACACTGTTTCGCTTTGAAATCGAGTAACCAGTAACACGAGTTGCTAAGCCGAATATGTTCATGGCCATGTGCAGAACTACGGTAAGCAATCAGTAGCTTAAATCCCATTTATCGTTTAAGCACCTGACCAATAAAGTTTAGTAATTAACAAATTGTACTATTCCACACACTCGTATAAATTTGTAAAAGTTTTCTTTACCCTGTCTCCATCCATACCGGGAGCTCCGATTGGTCCTGGAGGTCCTTGGAAGCCCTACAAATAATCACAAGAAAAATCAATATTGTTCTTTACCATCAATACAAGATCTTTCTCACTTTGTCGATGAAGATACGGATGTAACTGTTCTACATTATGAGTGTTGAAATGGAGCGGAATTGTCGTTGTGAGTATTGATGGAACAGCTTATAACACGAATTTTATAATGAAGCAGAATAGTCCTTAAAGATACTGTTGTTATAGCTAAGAATACGAGTGTTATAATAGAGCAGAATAGTCGTTAAAGATACTGAATTTAAAGCTAAGAATACGAGTGTTGTAATGAAGCAGAATAGTCGTTGTAGATACTGATGTTATAGCTAAGAATACGAGTGCAATAATAGAGCAGAATAGTCGTTAAAGATACTGATTTTAAAGCTAAGTATACGATTGTTGTAATGGAGCAGAATTCTCGTTGTAGATACTGATGTTATAGCTAAGAATACGAGTGTTGTCATGGAGCAAAAAAGCCGTTGTAGATACTGATGTTATAGCTAAGAATATGAGTGTTGTAATGGAGCAGAATAGTCCTTGTAGATACTGATGTTATAGCTAAGAATACGAGTGTTGTAATGAAGCAGAATAGTAGTTGAAGATACTGATGTTATAGCTAAGATTGCGAGTGTTGTAATGGAGCCGAGAAGTCGTTGTAGATACTGATGTTATAGCTAAGATTACAAGTGTTGAAATGGAGCCGAGAAGTCGTTATAGATACTGGTGTTATAGCTAAGAATATGAGTGTTGTAATGGAGCAGAATAGTCCTTGTAGATACTGGTGTTATAGCTAAGAATACGAGTGTTGTAATGGAGCAGAATAGTCCTTGTAGATACTGGTGTTATAGCTAAGAATACGAGTGTTGTAATGGAGCAGAATAGTCCTTGTAGATACTGGTGTTATAGCTAAGAATACGAGTGTTGTAATGGAGCAGAATAGTCCTTGTAGATACTGATGTTATAGCTAAGAATACGAGTGTTGTAATGGAGAACAATAGTCGTTGTAGATACTGATGTTATAGCTAAGAATACGAGTGTTGTAATGGAGCAGAAAAGTCGTTGTAGATACTGATGTTATAGCTAAGAATACGAGTGTTGTAATGGAGCAGAATAGTCGTTGTAGATACTGAAATTATAGCTAAGAATACGAGTGTTGTAATGGAGCAGAATAGTCCTTGTAGATACTGATGTTATAGCTAAGAATACGAGTGTTGTAATGGAGAAAAATAGTCGTTGTAGATACTGATGTTATAGCTAAGAATACGAGTGTTGTAATGGAGCAGAATAGTCCTTGTAGATACTGGTGTTATAGCTAAGAATACGAGTGTTGTAATGGAGCAGAATAGTCCTAGTAGATACTGATGTTATAGCTAAGAATACGAGTGTTGTAATGGAGAAAAATAGTCGTTGTATATACTGACGTTATAGTAAATACGAGTGTTGTAATGGAGCAGAAAAGTCGCTGTAGATACTGATGTTATAGCTAATAATACGAGTGTTGTAATGGAGCAGAATAGTCGTTGTAGATACTGATCTTATAGCTAAGAATACGAGTGTTATACAGGGGCAGAATAGTAGTAGTAGATATTGATGTTATATCTAAGAATACGAGTGTTATAAAGGAGGAGAATTGTGGTTGTAGAAACTGATGTTATAACTAAGAATACGAGTGTTAATTAAAGGGGCAGAATAATCGTTGTAGATATTGATGTGATAACTAAGAATACGAGTGTTAGAAAGTAGCAGAAATGTGGTTGAAGATATTGAAGTAATAGCTAAGAATAAGGGTGTTATAAAGGAGTAGAATTGTCCCCGTAACTATTGATGTTATAGCCATAATACTAATGTTATAAAGGAGCAGAATTATGGTTCAAGATATTGATGTTTTAGCCTAAATACTAATATAATAAAGGAGCAGAATTACGGTTGCAGATATTTATGTTATAGCTTTAAATACTAAAGTTATAAAGGAGCAAAATTTTGGTTGTAAATATTGATGTTAAAGCCTAGAATATCAGTGTTATAAAGGAGCAGAAATGTGGTTGTATATATTGATGTTATAGCTGAAAATACTAAAGTTATAAAGGTGCAGAATTCTGGTTGAAGATATTGATGTTAAAGCCTAGAATACGAGTGTTATAAAGGAGCAGAATTCTGATTGGAGATATTGATGTTAAAGCCTAGAATACGAGTGTTATAAAGGAGCAGAAATGTGGTTGAAGATATTGATGTTAGAGCCTAGAATACGAGTGTTATAAAGGAGCAGAATTCTGATTGGAGATATTGATGTTAAAGCCTAGAATACGAGTGTTAAAAAGGAGCAGAATTCTGGTTGAAGATATTGATGTTAAAGCCTAGAATACGAGTGTTATAAAGGAGCAGAATTGTGGTTGAAGCTATTGAAGTAATAGCTAATAATACGAGTGTTATAAAAGAGTAGAATTGTCCGCGTAAATATTGATGTTAAAGCTACGAGTACGAGTGTTATAAAGGATAGAATTGTCCCCGTAAATATTGATGTTAAAGCTACGAGTACGAGTGTTATAAAGGATAGAATTGTCCCCGTAAATATTGATGTTAAAGCTACGAGTACGAGTGTTATAAAGGAGCAGAATTGTGGTTGAAGCTATTGAAGTAATAGCTAATAATACGAGTGTTATAAAAGAGTAGAATTGTCCGCGTAAATATTGATGTTATAGCTAAGAATACGAGTGTTATAAAGGATAGAATTGTCCCCGTAAATATTGATGTTAAAGCTACGAGTACGAGTGTTATAAAGGATAGAATTGTCCCCGTAAATATTGATGTTATAGCTAAGAATACGAGTGTTATAAAGGAGCAGAAATGTGGTTGTAGATATTGATGTTAGAGCCAAAATACTTATTTTCTAAAGGAGCAGAATTATGGTTGTATATATTGATGTTATAGCTTAAAATACTAAAGTTATAAAGGAGCAGAATTGTGGTTGAAGATATTGATAGTATAGCCTAGAATACGACTGTTAAAAAGCAGAAGAATTGTCATGAATTGAATGTGTTTGGTCTTATTAGACATGTTCCGTATTTCGGTATTATCGAATGTTCGTTATCTCGTTAACTCGAAGTATTTCCCGAGGTCCCGGCGACTTCGATATAGATTTGACTGCATATTATCTTAATATGTATCAAAATAATTCAAATAATTCCATAGGCTTATTTCAGTTTATCTGATTTATCATATTGTCTATATTATTATTATTATTATTATTATTATTATTATTATTATTATTATTATTATTATTATAATCTTACTCGTGGTCCTTCAGGTCCTGGTCCGCCAGCGTCTCCTGGTAGACCTTCAATACCCTGTAAACATTCAATATATTAGCGGAGTCGTGGATATTGTACTTTTTTAAAAGCAGTCAGATGCGATTATTCATCACTGTTTGCTTACAACCAAACCACCAAATTTGTTTAAAAGGAGACAGTCACGAATAACTCATTTTTTCTACATTATAAATATTTCACAAGCTACCTTTTATTGAGATGAGTCCAAATTTAAATGTGGTTGCGTTTGATTTATAATTGGTCTCCTAGAAAAAATAGTTCATAATTCTATGTTTTAATTATCTTTTATGTTTTTTTTAAAGTTTTCAATAAGTAAATAACGCTGACGAATTGATTCATGGATTAATTTAAAAACCGATCATTCAGAACTTTGTTATGATTAACAACGTGATTTACGAAATCATTGTTAACTTTTAAATGTAAAATATTTGCTGATATGCTCATATTATTAACTTAAAATTAAACAATTACATTTGAAGCAGTTGTTTCTTATATTGTTTGATATACTTATAATCATAAGTGTGTCAATTAAACTTCCAGATCAATAGAAAAAAGTTAACAACGATGACGTTAACAACGTTGTTAACTTTAACAAAGTTCTGAACAATCGGCCCTCATTCGTATGTGTATTTGATCTTACCATATCACCCTTAGTTCCGCGTCGTCCCTCATTACCCTGTGGTCCTGGTGGGCCCTAGGTCAAGTACAAGCGAGGAACACATTAAATCAACATTTTCAACACTGATATTACGATATATCTGACTCTAAATAAAACAAATATAAGATTATATGGACGACTGGCGGAATCAATCTTAAATATAAAAAAAAAATCTCAACACCACTTAATGCAAGTAATCGAAATCGGACCCAACCTTATACTTTGTGGACACAGCATTTTACTCATAAACATATATTTGCAAAGTATTTTTGCCGGTCCCTGGTATATCGAGGCGATGGGTTTCGACTTTATGATCATTTTTCTAGTAGATTGTTAAGAAAAAACATGACTTTCGTTTTGAAAAACTCGCAATAGGTTATGACGTCATTGTTTAATTTAATAGTGAACTCTGACGTCATTCGGCGTTACCTTTATCGCCTATGCAAACGTTAGTTGTCGATTACATTTCTTAAACAATAAGAAAGAAGCTCTAATAATATTTAATCGTGATAAATATTTAATCACAACAGTGTCAATTTAAGGATTGAACACATAGTATCTTGTGTTAATGCTGTTCGAACGCAGAAAATATCGCGTGAGAAGCGCACTTCATTGCTCACATGACCTACCCAATGGCTTTATGAACTGGTCTACAAATTACGTTATCGCAGATAAGTAAATCCAAATATTTGGCAATGCTGGAAATGGGAATCTTGTCCACGGGCAAACTAGAGAAAGAACCCGTATGTAAAAATAAAAATAAAATACATTTTTTACTATTTTTTGTTTAAGTGGGAGAAAAACGCATCTAGCATGGCCGCTCGTGTAATATTGGTTAATTCCAACCTTCGCGCAGAGGTAAACCTCGTTTCCGCAATTCACTCCACGCTCGGGTTGGGATGAATCTATCTTACACTCACGGCCATGAAAGATAGTTATTATCTAACTCACCATGACACCCGGACCGCCGGGGTCTCCTGGCATCCCTTCATGTCCCTTCTCACCCTGTAAAATAAGATATTCAATATTAAGACAAAGTGTAAGGTAAGTTTATCAGTATGTATGTATGAATGTATGTATGTGTATGTGATGCATCATTTTTCCCCTATAACCAATTATTACCATCTATCGATTATTTTTACCTGTATAATTCATCTAATTTTATTGACCATTGCATCAGAGTAGTGTCAATCAACTCAGAGAACGTTTAGAATATGCGTTTTAAAACAAGACGTACTTAAAATATTGCCAAGATTAACATATAAACACTTTTACAAAAAGTAAAGGTTGCGATAAGGACGACAAAGTTATCAACCGGAACTTGAGCACTGTACGTCTCTTACCTGAGGTCCTGGCGGTCCCTCTGGTCCGTGGTCTCCTGTAGGCCCGTCACGACCCTAACAGAACAAATATAGGATAATTGGTGATTGTATTTCAGAAGGTGCGCCAAATTTTATGCAAATGTAACGTCATTTCGGAAATGACGTCATTCGAATTGTGTTCCCGTCCTGTGAGCGCTGACGTGTGATTTGGACTTTAGAACGAGATTAACTTCCTAAACAATTAAGATTATCCATTTTCATTTTTTTTATTTCAGGGATAAATATCTATACGCCGGAAAACTTTTACATAGTCAGTTATTGGAGTCGGCAATACATAAAACATACAAAACCACAAATTGAGACGACGTTCATATTGTTTCACGAGTTTCAGCCGCATTGTTGTTGTTCTTTGGCTGGCAGTTCAATCTTAGAATGTATTTTTCTTTTTACTTTAAGAAAAAAAAATCAAATCCCATAAATTAAGAGTAGACGCAATGAAACCTTCAAAATTTTATCATTTAATATAGTGTATTTTAAATTATTGAGTGTATCTTAATATGAAATAACATCAATCAATTAAATTCTATCGCTGCAGTATGATTCAAACTAACAAGGATTTCAAGGATTTTCTCAACCATGAACACGTATGCTTACCGGTGGTCCTGGGTAGCCTCTGTCTCCTGTGAATCCCACGGGCCCTGGTGGACCTGGGGGCCCCATTTCTCCTGGTATACCGATTGTACCCTGGAGTATTGCGCAAAATTCGATAAAATAGTTTGGTCATTTTTCATGAAGCAACGACAATTAACTAGCAGGGGAATCGTGTTTGCAAAATTTATGTTCGTAATATTTTACAATTGTGTGTATTTTCCAAGGAATAATAAAATACAATATTTAAATTGAGAATTCACTTATTCCCCATTAGATAATATAAGTTACGGGGTTAGTAGGTGACCCGATATAGGACAAACGGGGCAAAGGAAACAAAATATGATTTCCTGCGCCCCGTTTATCCCATATCGGGTCACCTACTAATCACGTATTGCATATATCACGTCCACAACCTGTATACAGGTTTAAATGTTTTATTTATTCATCGGAATATTCATCGGAATCTGAAAATTTTGGTACGATATAAATTTGTGATCCAATATTGAAAAATATGGGGTCACGCGGTGACCAGTCCTGGACCAATGGTGTTGCGTCATTTATGTTGGAGGCGTGATATTGAAATAACCCATATGATTTTACGGTATGGATGATATAAGTTTTTCATCATAAACAGTGAAAAAGCTGTAATAGCATATATGTCTTTGATATCAGATGTGTTTATCATCATAAAAAAATGAAAAAGCAATATTAGCATACACGTCATTGATATCAGAATTGTTTTTATGGTAAACAATCAAATAATCGATAGAAATGTGCGACTTGACTGATATCAGATGTTTGTTTTTATAGAAAATGACAAACATTACTGATATCAGATATTATTATTCTTTAATTACGAACGATAGTGACCAATATCAGTTTACACTATTATTGACAACAAAATGGTATTTCGATCAAAACATTAAAGGAAGCGATATCAAATTAAAACAAAAATCGATATCAGACTTATATATCATTACACACCATAGAGAGATCGATATCAGACTTATCATACTTGTATTTCATTACACACCATAGATAGATAGATCTCAGACTTGTATTTCATTACACACCACAGAGAGATCGATATCAGACTTGTATTTCATTACATACCATAGATAGATAGATCTCAGACTTGTACTTCATTACACACCACAGAGAGATCGATATCAGACTTGTATTTCATAACACCACAGAGAGATCGATATCAGACTTGTATCGCATTACACATCACAGAGAGCTCGATATCAGACTTGTATCGCATTACACATCACAGAGAGATCGATATCAGACTTGTATCGCATTACACACCATAGAGAGCTCGATATCAGACTTGTATCGCATTACACATCACAGAGAGATCGATATCAGACTTGTATCGCATTACACACCATAGAGAGCTCGATATCAGACTTGTATCGCATTACACATCACACAGAGATCGATATCAGACTTGTATCGCATTACACATCACAGAGAGATCGATATCAGACTTGTATCGCATTACACATCACAGAGAGATCGATATCAGACTTGTATCGCATTACACACCATAGAGAGCTCGATATCAGACTTGTATCGCATTACACATCACAGAGAGATCGATATCAGACTTGTATCGCATTACACATCACAGAGAGCTCGATATCAGACTTGTATCGCATTACACATCACAGAGAGATCGATATCAGACTTGTATCGCATTACACACCATAGAGAGCTCGATATCAGACTTGTATCGCATTACACACCATAGAGAGCTCGATATCAGACTTGTATTTCATTACTCACCATAGAAGAATCGATATCAGACTTGTATTTCATTACACACCATAGAAGAATCGATATCAGACTTGTATTTCATTACTCACCATAGAAGAATCGATATCAGACTTGTATTTCATTACACACCATAGATAGATAGATCTCAGACTTGTACTTCATTACACACCATAGATAGATAGATTTCAGACTTATACTTCATTACACACCATAGATAGATAGATCTCAGACTTGTACTTCATTACACACCATAGATAGATAGATCTCAGACTTGTACTTCATTACACACCATAAAGAGATCGATATCAAACCAGTATTTCATTACACACCATAGAGAGATCGATATCAGACTTGTATTTCATTACACACCATAGAGAGCTCGATATCAGACTTGTATTTCAATACACCATAGAGAGCTCGATATCAGACTTGTATTTCAATACACACCATAGAGAGCTCGATATCAGACTTGTATTTCATTACACACCACAGAGAGCTCGATATCAGACTTGTATTTCAATACACACCATGAGAGATCGATTTCAGACTTGCATTTTGTTATACACCATAGATAGATCGATATCAGACTTGTATTTCGTTACACACCATAGTGAGATCAATATCAGACTTGTATTTCGTTACACACCGCAGAGAGACCAATATCATACTTGTATTTGATTACACGCCATAGAGAGATCGACAACAGACTTGCATTTCATAACATACCATGGAGAAATCAATATCAGACTTGTATTTCATTACGCAACATAGAGAGATTGATTTCAGACTAGAATTTCATTACACACCATAGAGAGATCGATATCAGTTTATAATATGACTGACTCAGTTTTATTTTGTTTGTATTTAATTACATTGGATGAAAACATCGAAAACAGTTTATAACATGACCGATATCATAACAAACGATGATAAGGAAACCGATACAGGTTAACAACCAGCCGGCTGTTACTATAAAAGATAATATAATTTAGATGTTTTATAAGTCGGCCAGTTATATATAGTTTGTATAGACATACCCTCTCTCCTGGATTCCCGCTTTGTCCTGGTAGGCCGGTGTCTCCTGGCAGACCCTGATGAAAACCAAACAGTCAATTTGTCAACTAACATTTTACCATTAGGTTGTAGCGTAATCAAGTTATACCCACTTTAATAATAATAATAATACAACTTAGTTTTAATAGCTATATGATATTTCCCCTTACTTCCAAAGTCAACAGACTTATCATCTTGTATTCAATTTACATACATTTTCTCCTTATTAAACTCTATATTATATATTTAAGTTTGGATACGTGACATGTATATTTATATTTTAATATGACGATGTTCACTTGTACGATTCGTATAACTGTCTTTTCTATTCTGTTCTGTGAAAAATATCGAGTTCTAAGGCAGAATTGTTTATGTATAGATATAATCATGTTGATTAACTGACCACTCGGGTAACTAACCACTCAGGTAACCAACCACGCAGGTAACCAACCACGCAGGTAACCAACCACGCAAGTAATCAACCACGCAGGTAACCAACCACTCAGGTAACTAACCCACTTAAATAACCAACCAACCACACTCAGGTAACCAACCACTCAGGTAACCAACCACTCAGCTAACCAACCACTCAGGTAACTTACCACTCAGGTTACCAGCCATTCAGGTAACCAACCACTCAGGTATAAACCACTCAGGTAACTAACCATTCAGTATCCACTCAGGTAACCAGCCACTCAGGTAACCAACCACTCAGGTACCTAACCACTCCGGTAACCAGCCACTCAGGTATCTAACCACTCAGGTATCTAACCACTCAGGTAACCAGCCACTCAGGTAACCAACCACTCAGGTACCTAACCACTCAGGTAACCAGCCACTCAGGTAACCAGCCACTCAGGTATCTAACCACTCAGGTAACCAGCCATTCAGGTATCTAACCACTCAGGTAACCAACCACTCAGGTATCTAACCACTCAGGTAACCAACCATTCAGGTAACCAACCACTCAGGTAACCAGCCACTCAGGTATCTAACCACTCAGGTAACCAACCACTCAGGTATCTAACCACTCAGGTAACCAACCACTCAGGTAACCAGTCACTCAGGTATCTAACCTTTTAGGTAACCAACCACTCAGGTATCTAACCACTCAGGTAACCAGCCACTCAGGTAACCACCCACTCAGGTATCCAACCGAGACCTTGCAATGCTATCATCTTGTCAAATCCCGTTTTTTCAACATAAATAAAGCTGACGATGAATCTTGATATCAATTACTGTTTTATTTCACAAACCTGAACCCCAGGCGCGCCTCTGTCTCCTGGCGGACCGGGCTCTCCAGCAGGTCCCTGTAATTAAATTTATTTACATTTTGTAAAGTGTACAGCATGTATACGAAAACAATAACATAATAATTTATGTGTATTTGAATAATCCTCTGCTGAACTTGTTATATGTCCCCAATTTCTTGAAACTTCTTACAAATAATAGATTTAAGTCCCTTATTCAGATCAGACAACTTATTTGCTAATAATTGATTTTATATAAAAACAAGGACTTTATCATGATAACCTTAGAAATAACTTTCAGAAATAGTCTCAAAAGCCTTTAAAATGAGCACGTTATAGAAAGTATACCAAATCAAAAGATAGTCAGGCTGAAATGGGCTGAAGATGCTTCCATAAATAAGAGCCATAATATCAGACCTGAATTTTAGTCAGCATATATCCTTACAACTATTTTACCATCCAACCAAGCGAAAGTTATAAGTTGCGTTATCAAAATTTGAATACAGAAAGGTGACATTAAAGATGCATTATTACTCCCAAATAAGATTTACCATATTTAATACAATTGTTTTAATTTACAAAAAAAAGGTTACTAAATGTAAAAAACAATGGATCTTTGTTAATATTGAGATACTGCGTTTAATTTGAAAGAAAGGTGCAGAAAACACAGTATTTCTACCTTCTGAAAGGAAAGTAGATCACAGTAAATCTTTTAGCATTCATCAATCATAACAGTTTTTGCATTTTCAGCTTTTAGATACACGGTTATATAAACTTGTAATCAGCAATTATTTTTTCCTTAAATGCATTATTTAGTAAGTAGTTGAAGGCTGATCACTCAAAATTAAAGTTTGTTATACATGTGCGTTTTATTGATTTTGAATAAGAGTGTTACTTTAACGATTTCGAAACGTTTTGCATAGTGTCTAATTACAATGCATTCAATGGAGTAAATCACAATTTATTTTATAAACACTCACAGTAGGTCCGATAACTCCCGACGGCCCATCCATTCCATTTTGTCCAGTCTGGCCCTGAAATAACGCAGATCATATGGTCGTTAGAGAAAAAAAAATCAATAAACAGCCGGACCCCGTTGCCTTGAACCTCCAGGGACCGGCGAAAATACATCGAACCTCGGGAAATCCCAGCCCATGCTTATATTTAGTGTAAAGTAATTGACCTTTTACATCCAGTGCCAACGGGGAACTCGAGCCAAGCGAGTTCGAGCCAACGGGGAATTCGAGCGAAGCGAGTTCGAGCCACTGGGGAATTCGAGCCAAGCGAGTTTGAGCCACTGGGGAATTCGAGCTAAGCGAGTTTAAGCCAACGGGGAACTCGAGCCAAGCGAGTTCGAGCCACTGGGGAACTCGAGCCAAGCGAGTTTGAGCCAACGGGGAACTCGAGCCAAGCGAGTTTGAGCCAACGGGGAACTCGAGCCAAGCGAGTTCGAGCCAACTTTTCCTATCACATGGGTTTCCTACCAAGGCCATTTGTGAGGACATATACCAAGTAGAAAGGGGCTTTCTTAAACTAAATACATGGTGTACTCTGTTTACATTGGGCGTACGTAAAGGGATCAGGACTTTCTTTGACATTTTCGATTAAATTAAATCTGGGTGTAGTTCTACAGATTGCGGAATGACGCGAAAAGAAATGGATTTTAACAAGTTGTTATTTTACATGCTGTGCAACACCATACTTCTAAGTTTATAAGATTACTTCATTTATACTTAACATAGTGTTTGCTATATAATCGATCAATAGTTCGGTGGCCTATCAATTGTTTTTAATTTTGGACTTGGATGTTGAAGGACCAAGTGAACTTTTGTTGTCATTCCCCAACCGCGGGCAAATTGTTTTGATAACCTATTACCTGATCCGCTATATATTAATACATATCTGTTGTTTCGGCTGTTTGACATGAAAGCTTTCAATTTGTCTTGAATTTAACTATTCCCCAGTCATCTTCTCTTTCGTTTAATTATACGTCATTGGAATTTTCATTTTGAGACTGCATATCATTACCGTTTCAATGTTTTTAACACTTTTATAGAAATTGTAACTTACGGGTTCTCCGCGCTCTCCTGGTGATCCTCTTAATCCGTCTTTTCCCGGAAGACCCTGAATCAAACAAATAACGCATTTCAATCGAAGCAGATCGTGTACATTGTAGTTATGTTTTTTTTGTTATTATCAATAAAAAGAAACATTATCTAAAACAGCTATGTGAAACAATATATCCTGATTTTAAAAAAACACCATGTAAATGCATTATCTAAATTTGAGAAGTCGAACTTTAATAAGAATAGTTCGAGTCACTTGTTGACAAACTATTACTTTTAAGGCACCTAGTATGCCTTCTAGCATTCATACAGAATGATCATATTCACCATATCAATAATTCTTCCTCAAATAACAGTATACTTTACCATGGGTCCAAGTGGCCCTGGCGGTCCCTGCATGCCCGGCTGCCCTGCAATACCTTGTTCACCTTCGGGTCCTGGGGGTCCGGCGGCCCCGATCTCACCTTTTGGTCCGATTGGTCCGGGGATACCTTGGTTCCCGCGTTCTCCTTGTTGGCCCTATTTGATTGTATGTGCAATAAAAAGATAGGGATTCATCAACACATCAATACTATATGGACCATTAAGAAACCAATGTTACATTTTAATGCTTTCATTTACGTTAAAAGATAATTAATTATACAGGTATAAGAGTTCGTCTAGACAGTGTGTGTATACCACGTGATAAATAACGTCATATATGCTACGTCGGAAGGCAACATTTTGCTTAAAATAAAGATTTGAAACAAAGATACCTTTTTTTACTATATCATTTTAAATAAAACAAAGGGCAGTCTATGCCGCTTTAAGAGCACCGCCTTCGTTTTATTACCGAAGTTTAATAAGGTAATTAGTTTCATCAAACACTTCGATAAACCTGTTTCCGAAAATACTGTTTTGACAGCGCTTCGTCAGACGGCCGTATTGTGAAAAGGTTTGTCGAAGTGTTTTAAGAAACTCAACTCTCAATCAAACTCTGGTAAAAGACCGAAGGCGGGGCTCCGTTAGCGGCGAAGACTGCACTAGGTTTCATTTAAAATGGTGAAGAAATAGTGAAGTTATCTTTGTTTAAAGTCTTCATTAGAAGCAAAATATTGCCTTCAGACGTAGCATTCATGACGAGATTTATCACGTGGTATGTAGACACACATTAATTCATTGTGCTTCGCGTCTAATTGTGTTACCATTTGTGACGATATAAGCTTATACAATGAATTGTTGATTAACTGTATATAGAAAAGTATTCACTTTTATGAACAGAGGATATATCTAAAATACAATACACACAATAACAAAATGGAATCCAGTTTGCAGCACACATTCACAATTAGGACATAACCGAATAACAACCACATCCTTTAAATGACAATTCGTTCATTAGGCCTAAAAAAATGTCTGTTTCGGGTAACCCGACCCTACCTATAAAAATGCGCCGACCCTAACTATTTTTTTCCGTTTCTGAGCAAAAACATTTTCGTTAGCGAATAGAGAGTTACGAAGGGCGGATAAATGCGAATTGGACGATCAGAATTATTGTGTATATGATAAAACAAAGTCAGGCAATGACAGTAATGTAGAAAAGACTGCCATGTGCAAGGAAACACTCTGAACTTACGACAGATTTTGAAAAAAAAAATCCCTACCTACCCTACCTAAACAATTTGGGAAGGTTACCCTAAACAAACTATATATTTTTTGGCCTTTAGTGCAATCCATTGATGATATACATTGATCATGATGACAAGAAACTTCAGTACGTTAAGCTCACCTGAGGACCTGGCTCTCCGCGGTCGCCGATATTGCCAGGAGCTCCCTTAAATAAATCGATTAAAGATGGTAAATGTGGTTTGCAATATTTTGGCGATTTTATATTTTTTTAAAAACAAATCTGCATAAATACATTATAAAAACACATATGCTCAGTAAATTGGTCAACCCTATGGCGAGAAATAAAACAAAAACGTTGAGTCCTCATCCGAATCAGCCGAGAAAAATATACCATTTACTTCATTACCCCCGATCAAACCTACAGTTTTTCCTGCACGCCCCCTCTTTCCACGGCGTCCCCTTCCACCCATGTCTCCCTTCAGTCCAGGGGGTCCGGGGTAGCCAGTCAAGCCCGCGGGTCCGATACGACCCTACAAAAATAACACAAACATCCTGCTGTATCTCGCGCAAATATCCTTTAGAAATTGCTTCATATCCCTTTAATTATTTCAAGTTATCCCTTTAAGGATAGCTTTCGTTATTGGTATCTTGGTAATACATTTAATTAATAGTGCGCTACAACCATATCGCCAGAAATCGCATGACGTAACTTAGTACACTGTTCTGATTGGCCGCAGTGCGCGCCCCCTACAAAGCACATGGTTATTCAGGCCTCTTTTGCTCTGACTATCGTAAGAGAAAGGTCAGTCTTTGGCAGTTCTTATATTAAATTCTGCTTTATTTGTATCTGATACTTCATAAATACATGTGTATAAATACATGTGTATTACAAAAACAGCCTGTTATTCCATGCGCATGCACAAATCAGCCTGCACAAAACTACGCGAAGAAATAAAACGTTTGCCTTTTGTACAGATGATATTTTTTTTTATTTTTTTTTAAGGTATGAAAAACTATGTGGGTTGATATATGGAGCATGTATCATTTCATGTTCCTTGAATAACGATACATCGCACGCAACCTTCGTTCTCATGTGATATGAACTACGGATTACGCATATAATTCGAAGTGATTCAACGTCACATATCAACCGACTAACATAATAATTATGACCCATACATTATTTGATCATGTTCATACAATCCGTGCTTAAAGATATTTTAAATAATGCTGATATTCTATGAAAGTTCAAACATGAATTTCTGACAAATCTCATTGCACTTTAATTACTGTTATCAATTGTGACTTTACTTCATAAAAAGAGTATAAATCAAGGTTTTCCTTTAAATTGGAGACTATTTTTACCATTTCACCATTAGGTCCAGGAGGCCCCGATTCGCCTATCTGTCCGCGGTCACCCTGTAAAATAGTGTAGTCGGTTAAATCAACATATTCTATACAAGCAAAGTTGTAAAAGTTGTAAGATTAAGGCTACGCCGTTGATAATAATCAAGCGCTGGTGAAGTGAATGATGAATGATACCTATCGACTTTGTTTGCCGAACACATGTGGCATGATTGTTGAAACCCCCCATGCATGAACAAATTACAGCCCGAACACGACCATACATGCAGTATCTCATTAAGATTCACATCAAAGAGTGACCGTGATCTTCGAAGTAAGGAGGTGAAATCGAAAGTTCCCAAATTTACAACCAGGACACAACTGCCTATATATGCAACATTCCATAATAATTCATTTTTAATTGTGAACTTGACTTTCAGTGCAAGGACGAAGTCTTGCGCACAACCTGTCGCCATTGTGAGCAAAGTAGCTGTACCTATGTTTTTGCACCCCCCCCCTTTCACAACTAAGTTACAAGACGGAGCCGACTTTCTATACTCTATTTGCATATACATGTATGAAGAAATCCATTATGATTAAGTTTGACCTCGACCTTCAAGGTAGGGACGGCGGTCTTGTACGGGTCAAGTCGACTTTATTTACAATGCATCTGTGTAATGTTACTTCAAAATCCCACTCTGCATGACAAAGTTACCGCCCGAACAAAAACAGACGGACTGATGTACGCGCAACCGCACGGATGGATAAATGTACGGACGGTGCGGTTTTTAAATGTCCATATAAGGGGAATATATGTTAGGGGTCAGCCCGGTTAAATAAAAGCCGGTCTGGCTCTGAGAAGGTCGACTTTGTTCTGTTTCATCGCTGCAACTAATCATCCCAAGAAAAGCCCCGAGTCTCTTTTAAAGCTGCACTCTCACAGAAATACCCTTTTTACAACTTTTTTTGTCTAGGAAAGAGCAAAGTTTTGCGTAAATATTGCTGACAAAAGATCAGATCGCAGATTTTCATAATTTTCCGTTCGAAAATTAATGATTTATGGCTAACGGTTTAATAAAAATGCGTAAAACATCAATTTTTGAACTTGAACATAATCTGCGACCAAATGTTTTGTCAACAGTCTTATATAACTGGTTTCCATGGATCTTCGCAAAAATTGGCTTGTTCCAAGACAAAAATAAAAAAAAAGTTATGAAAACGTTCAATCTGTGAGAGTGCAGCTTTATATCGCTTGTATGGAGTCCAGCCTTGTCCCACACACCAACCTTAACTCCTTCAATGCCTTCTTGTCCCATAGGTCCTGCATCACCCTGCTGTCCCTGGTCTCCTTTCGCACCCATATCGCCGCGGTCGCCTGGGAAACCTGGGGGTCCCTGTAGTAGAAAACGTTGGAGTATGTTCATTTTGTATGAGTTAATGTTCGAACTGTATGATAGAAAATGTTCGAGATTATGATGTTGCTTGAACAATTAAATTTAAGTGGACTATACAATTCAAAAACTTGTGGGGCATAAATATGTCATGGATCTGATTTGAGATTTGATCACCGATAAAAAATTTTTTATATTGCATGATATGTTTGATCAAAATACCTGGAAACCCTTTTCGCCTTGCAAACCTCGAACGCCAACATCTCCCTAAAACATAAAACACGTCAAGACATGATTATTATACCAACATATGCCTGCAGGAAGTTTATATGAACAATAATTATACACAATTTACACCCATGAACACGAAGTATTTGAAAAAAGAAATGTCATCATCATACGCGTTAAAACGTCTACAAAACTTGTTAGAATTTCTCTAAAACATCTGATAAAATGACTCAATATTTAGAAAGAAACCTGTTTTACCAAAAACACAAATAGTTATAGTCAGAGAATAGTTCTAACGCTATGTAATAGCTAGTGTTTATTGTTGGATTTCTTTACGTTTAAGTCGAAAGGCTGGGCGCAGCTCGGCGCCAACTAGTCCTTTAAGATACAATTATTAATGCTTTCTTTCTAAGTGTCGAGAGCGAAATGTCTATCGAATCGCGTAATAAACCCAAATAAATATTTTAATTTGGAGGCCGTAATCTGCTTAGTGGTTTTTTGTTAAGCAGAGTTCTTCAAAATGGTTGAGTGTGAATGTGTCCGGCAATACTGTGTTTTCATATTAACATATTGAGCCATGTGCTGTGTAGCAGTTAGGACGTAAAGCTTGCGTACTTTATTGCTAACATGTGGTTAGACAAGCCCTCTTATTTTCACTCCGTGTGTTCAATTTGTACATCATACCTTTGCGCCTCTTGGACCGGGGTATCCGATGATTCCCTGCGTTCCCATTGGTCCAAAATCACCCTTCGGCCCTGGGGTCCCCTTAAGTCCATCTGTTCCCTGTAGCAAAATAACCATTCGTATACATTCCTATAACTACTGCCAAATCACTTTCGTTTAAAATAATAACTTAAATTTAACTTTTTATATGATTTCGCGCCTTAGTAAGGCTTCTAAGACATTGCAATACTAATGAATTTTAAGAAAATAATAAGTATGAGGCAAATGAAAGCCTAGCTCCGCCTGGTTCTGCAAAAACACTGTCACCAATGATACATATAACCGGCAGTAAACTTTATAAAACTGTATTAGGTTGTCTATTAACTTTAGGCTGGCTGTCATATTTAAATGATTTGATTGGTTAAAATAAGTAACTTAATATAAGTATATTAAAGTTAGCTAAAATGCTTATTTTGTCGGGCTGATATTTATCCAACAATTACTGAATACGGAACACCATAAACTAACACTTTTCAATAAGTTGATAAAAAATCGTGGCCAGCTGACACAATACAAACTATAGTATGCTATTTATATCAAAGCTCGTTGATTCGCTATCCGCGAACATATCCGAATATGTTGCGTTCATCGAAAAATAGTCGCATTTACTGAAAGGCCATTCATTGAAGGAATGGAATTTGAGGTTAAAATATTAACCAATGAAATAATCTAAAATTTTAAACTGACCGAAAGATATTTTTCAGACAATTTAACAAGGGTTTATAGAGTTGGCTATCGATCGGTAAATATAGCGCATACAGTCGAACTCTGTTGGCCCAGGGAACGGCGAACATTTCACGAGCCTTGGAAAATTCGAGCCAAGCGAGAATTCTTACCGTCAATATTAAGGAATTGGCCCTTTACATCCAGTTTGAGCCAACGCGTTATTCGAGCCAAGCGGGTTCGACTGTACATGTAACATATTTACAACAATAGGACACACTTACGGGAGGTCCGATGGGTCCAGGCAGACCAGACATTCCTGGTTTACCCTGAGCCCCGGGGATTCCGGCTGGTCCGATGGCTCCTGGTGGTCCTGGTGAGCCCTGAAATAGATCATTGACTTGTAATTAAGCATTCATTAACGGACCATTCAAGAGGAAAAGCCATGCCGATTTTTTCATAAGACATTTTGTGTAACAAGTTTAAGTGTTTTATTTTCTTTAGCGAAATTAACGATTTTAGCTTTTACAAAATAGGAAATAGTATATCGTGATTATAATAGAGATCGTTCATTAAAAATTCTCAGACAACATGCATAAGGTCAAAAGTAAGAGAGTCTGATATTTCTAACACTGATTTATACAACCAATAAATAGACTGTGTCTTATTTATCAAGAGCAAGTCGATAGGCAAGGCAAATTAAATATTATATTTCATAAGCCTGTGACGTCATTTCCGACTCGATTATTAGCAGTGAATCCTAGATCTTATTGAATGACCCCTTAGTAAATAAGTGTTAAACATTAAACTCCTTAACGCCAATGGTTACTTACAATTGGCCCTGGAGATCCGGCCTGTCCTGGAGCGCCTGGGGATCCAACACCACCCTAGAGAATACGAAAGGTTTGAAAAGCTACAATAAACGTTGGAAAATAAAATATATTCCTGGTAAATTGTTTCCAACAGAAAACACAAATATACATGGAAATTGTAAATTGTTTAAAAAAATATGCATACGATACATGTTTATCGAAAAATAATTTAGAATAAGATATACATTCAACCATTTTTAACAGCTATAACAGTGGTGTTAACAATATTAACACAGTCGTCGTGTTACTATTATATCTATATAAAAAGCACTGAGCTATAAGATTGTTTCGAGATCTCTATTATATTTAACACACGAACCTGGTTTCCCTTTGGTCCCTGCGACCCCTCCGAGCCTGGAATACCCTGTAATATAATGACACAAGATGTTATAGGATCTTGCACACGTGTTATAGGGTCAATATAAAATAAATATGTTTCTGTAAAATGGAAACAAAATGCTTGATTTAATTGTAAAACTTCATTAGAATTTCATATTAGTGCTCCATTTTTAATAATTATTTAAAAATATGGCAGAAAATGCTCTTTTTAACAAAAAGAGATAGTTTACAAATAAATTGATTTATGCTTCGATTGGATAAGTTCTCTTCGAATGAGTATCGCCCAGTTTTTAACTGAACTCAAATGTCAATCGGTCAATTGATGCGACAAATTATTTAGTTCTCATTAATAAGAATTTAACAAAACCCCTCTCCTGCTTCTTATATAAGGTCGATTGTTTGACTATTTGTTAAATTTAACAACGTTGTTAACGTCATAGTTGTTAACTTTCAAATCGCTATTACTTTGAAAGTTTTACTGATTCACTTATGATTTGCAGTATTCCTAACAAGATTTGAGACAACTGATTTAAAAGAACGTACTTCATTTAAAAAATAAGCACATATAAAAACATTATACATGTAATAGTTAACAACGACGTCGTCAATCACGTTGTTAACTTTAACAAATGAATTAACAATCGGCCCATTGAAAGAAATCGTTCTGAATACATGTATGTTTCTTATCTCGTCGCCTCAATGAGAAAGTACGTTACCGGTACTCCGATAGGTCCTGGTCGACCTCTGGGGCCCATGAAACCACGAAGTCCCTGTAAAAATAAAGTTCAAATAGTACATTTACCTTTTGAAAAAAACACATACCATTAAATTTAGACCACACATATGTGTACAATGATTTCAATTATTAAAGCAAAGATATCCAATATCATATTATTCACTCACAATGTTATACTATGTTTCTATATACTTACATTTTTTATATAATACGTTTCGCCATTTTGTTTTTATATAACTTTAAACTCTATGTTTAGATGACATAATTACATATTATATATATATACATATATATATATGTGACGTCATCAACGAAAATGTGTTCTTTAGGGGTAAAAATAGCATGTTTCTTTTTTGCAAATTATTGTGTGTCATAAGCAGGCGATCAGTTTTAATTTTATTTTGATTATCTAATTCAAATTAAACACATTATAATTGGGGGTTTTCAATTCCAATCGCTTGATTAAGGCTTTTTTATGATAACATGAATGCCTTCACAGGCGATTTTGAATTTGAATCAAACCTGTTCTCCTTCAGGTCCAAGCTGTCCTGGCTCGCCTTGATCTCCCTGGATACAAACAAACAAGGATTTATAATCTCAATCGTGTTAATACATATATCATCTCCGTGGCCTAGTGGTTTAAGGGGTCCGCCTACGGAGCTATAAGTTCAAGGCTCAAGTAACGTTTTTCTTTCTCCAGATTTGGCCGCTTGCTGACCCAGCGGCTACGGTCGAACCCCGTTGGCTCGAACTCACAGGGACCGTCGAAAATACATCGAGCCTCGGAAAAATCGAGCCAAGCGGGAATGCTTATCATTCAGCACACCTTCAGTTTAAAGAAATCGCCCCTTTTCATTCAATTCGAACCAACGAGGAATTCGAGCCAAGCGATTTCGAACTAACGGGGTTCGCCTGTAGTTAAATAGATGGGTACCAATTGCCTTTCTGTAATGCACCTTGCGTATAGGATGGGAATTGAGCCTATCTATGTGTTTCATAAATCCAGCAGGTTGACTTTAAGTTGAGAGCAATGACATGTGTTGAACAAAATTTTTATGCCCCTGGTAACGCATCTTGAAGGCAAGTCTATTTAATGCTTTATACTGACAATTTCAGTATGAAAAGATCGCTAAATGTTTGACGTTTATATTCACTTTATACCCTCAAATTTAAAAATTGTATTGCAAGTTTACCTGGGGTCCATCGTGCCCTGGCGGTCCCATCGACCCCTGAGAGCCCATGTAACCCTGAAATGGAATTGTATTAATATTACCAATTATTCACAATGGTTTAAAATGTTTAAACTCAAGAACAATGTGTACTTACAAAGACTCATTTGCGTACTTTAGGGTCAGCGTCAAAACAAAAAGGTTGTGAAATCTCAGTGTTACAATGGGTGGCGGATCCGTGGTCTAGTGGTAAAACACATGACAGTCAATCCAGAGGTCGCAGGTTCGATTCCCTGCCGCAACACTACAAATATACTAATCGTCTTCCGAGAGGGACGTTAAATGGGGGTACCGTGTGACAGTACTTTACACTGTTGCACGTTAAAGAACCAGGGTAGCTCTAACCAGGGTAATATTCTGCCTGTGCACTATGCTCCAAAAACCTAAAATGACTCGGAGCTCTCGCCGAATGGGCCTTGCTCGAGTGCGACCATAAATAAGCTTACACACCAACCCAATGTTACAATGATAAAACGAATGGAAACTTCGCATTAGGGCTCCCTTGTTCAAGAACGTTGATAAATGTGACAGCAAATGATCTACTTTGCTGAAAAAGGCGTTAGTAGCGCTTATGGAAATTGTTCAGTTTAGGCTTAGATTACCAGGATTCTCTTCATGTACTTATCTACCGGTTGCTGTCAAGTATGTATTCATAACAGTAAGTAAAATAGTTCAATATCAATAAAGTTTAAAACGAATTCTTGCCAAAATTATATCTGTAAGCGAGTTCCTTAAAAAATGTAATATCCATCCTTGAAAAAATGTCATAATTCACTATCTCTAGAAAATACTGTCGAAGTGTTTTAATGCATATTTCTTTTCAAATGAAATCCAGCGTCTTTAATTAACAAAGTCAACAAACATGTCTCTTACCCTATCTCCCTTGATGCCTGGCATGCCTGGAATTCCAGGATAGCCGCCTTCACCCTGTTTAAACAATATGCGATTAGTACTTTTTAAAGTAAGATCTTACACAGACAATTAAGTTACATTTACCGTACTCAGAAAAAAATGTCAAAAGCGTGTCACTGTTTGTAAGACGCACGCATTTTTTACATCGAAATCTGAGGAAAAAAGTGCGTCTTATAACCAGTCATTTACGGTATTTAGTGGGCACATCAGAGACGCGTACTGAAGTTCTTTGCATTTTCCATAAAATAGTTATCAATGAAAACGCTTGATCTGTATAGTACCCACTTCATTTAGGTTTGGGTGATGTTAAAAGTGGAAGTTTTGAAAATATATATATGTTAATACTAAGAATGACTGGTTTATTTAAAAGTATATCCGCATTTACATATAATTATACAACACCGGAATTACCTTGTCGCCGATAGCTCCAATGGTTCCCCTTTCACCATCACGTCCGCTACGGCCCTGCAATATCGAATGAATCCAGTATTTATCCACTGTTTTCAGAATTACGCAATGCAGTTAAGGCATGTTTTAAGATTGAGGTCACTTTGCAAACAACCCATAATTTTCCGCACGATAGTCATTTCATAGTAGACGAATATGCTGAACACTTCTTATTTCGGAGTTCTCTATTCGTCAATCAGAGATTAAATCTTTTCAGAAATTCACAAGCATTTATGCCGCTTAGTACAAATAAACTGCTATATGGTTTTAGCAACAACCCAGAAGAGGGCAACGTCATGCTCTTAAACGAAGTTCAACGTTTTATGAAGACTTCACAACGTTTTAGCTAATTTAACAATGGGTATCAGAAGCTCACAGTCCCTCGATCTCTCATTCTCTCAAACGTCTTTCTCGTACAAGTTCTAGTAATTTATTTTTCCACTTATTAATAAACAATGCAATAATCATTAGACCTTACTCTTATTGTTTTTTGCTTAAAACATGTTATAGAATTTAAGGTTTGTGGAGGGGGCCGAAGCGAAACCAGAGGCCAAACCCAATTGCAAGCTTGATTTTATAACATCGGTTTAAATATTGTTTTAAACTTTGCATTGATTTTAATTATTGTCAATTGTGTTCCCACGCAATAAAATCTAATTTAATCAAATCATTTCGACGATAAATAGTTAATCATGTAGTCGATTGGTTTAGCGGTTACGGGAGTTCAAATCAAGGCGGCTCAGCAAGACGTCAATAACCAAAAAAATCAATACATCTCATTTAAGAGTATTGACAAACATAGAAACATAAATTATTGCATACCCTTTTTCCCGGGGGCCCAGCAAGTCCAGGAACACCCATTGGTCCAGGTGGTCCCTGAAATAACATGTTTCAATCCTTGATAAACACACGTTTTTTTATATAGTATATATGGACTGTGTTGTTTGTGGAGTTTTGTGCTGTTGTTCAATGTTTCTTGTTTGTGATTATTTTTTTTTTGTGTTCTATGTCTTTGGCGTTTCCCCAGTGCCATTAAACGGGGTTTATGTTTATACTTTTGGTTACTGAGCTTGTTTCTGTAGTTTTTCATATAAATATTGCAATGGTAAAACACAGATGCAACCTTTTTTGGTATTAATTTAAATAAAATAGTTGCGGTCCATACTGTTTAATGTATTTTTCTTAAACCGTTACTAACGCTTTAAGCCATAAAACATTAATTTTCGAACGGAAACATGAAAATGTGCATATAAATATTATATTTATAATGTAATATAAATCTGATCTTTTCTCAGCACTGGTTTGCAGATAGTTAAGCAGAAATTTGCTCATTCCAAGACAAAAATAAAAAAGTTGTAAAAACGGTTAATCTGTGAGAGTGCAGCTTTAAGTCATGTTCTTCAGTTAAGTATCTCACTTATCATATGATAAATTCGCTTCATAATATCTGAAATAATTTATTTTTATTGAATGTTTTTAAACTTCACACTCTAACTATACTATTCAATTCTTAATATGACTACCAAAATTGACTTTAGTTAAGAAATGACTTGAGATGGTTTATGAATACCGTCCAGTACTTACAGCATCTCCTGGTAAGCCCTCGTCTCCTCTCTCGCCAGGGTCTCCAGGTGGGCCCTGAAATTTTATTTCAATACCTATTTGTTTAAAAAACAGTTTGGGTGCGTGTTTTTTTTTTCAAATGATACAAGGCTGCTTTAAAGGTAAATACTTGGAATTGATATATATTGTGTTCAGTTAATGAATATAAATTCATCAAAGATGATTTCTTCTATAATACTTCTATAATTACTTTTTAAAATTTTAATTTAACACGTTTAATGCTCAGATTATCTTTTTCTACGTAAAGATCCGTTTAAGACCGGGAAAAACATTTTTAAATATAAAAAATGTTGCTAGTGTTTGACCGATCAGTCACAAAAAATATTTTATTTAAGAAATTCACAGAACAAAATCGTTTTAAAAGTTATTGCATAAAGTTTTGAGTTAAAAGTGTTCCACCATACCGCCTGTCCATGAAGTCCTGTCATGCCCTGTGGTCCGGAGGCACCCCTCATGGATTGCTGTAAAAAGTTAATATATTTTGTTTTGAGAAGCCTATCTACTTCCGATTGTACTTTTCGGTGGACGAGAAGATGGCTACATTGATATTTCTTGTCCTTTATTCACGCGTGAAAATGATGATATTTACGTGCCACATTTCGAACACTAAAACATACTATAAACCTATGTATACAAAAACGTTTTGTTACTTGTAAAGAATTTTCTGATCTTTCGCGGGAACGCGTTTTAAGAACGTAAGCCACAAAGAACACAACAAGGCCACAATTAATATAATGTCAAAATACCCATAATATATGTTAAGCTTCTCTGAAGGTTATAGTTTTTTCGTATAAATAATAGTTCTTCTCGTCAAAAAAAACATCAAAAAAGCACTACCTACATACGACTCCTCGATATACAAGCCGGAAAGGTCAAAGGAAACTATGTATTATTTTGTTTAATAGTAGCTCACTGTTTGAGCTTACCATGTGTTGTTTAAGAAGAAGCTGGAAGGCCTCCCTCTGGTTCTGGTTCTTGCCGTCAGTGTTCATCTGAAATGAAAGTAATACGCCCAGTAAGTCCGTGGTATAAAAACGATAGGCGCAGTTAGTCCGTGTAATGAAAGCAATACCCCCAGTTTACGCCCAATAAGTCAGCAATACGCCCAATTAGTCCGTAAAATGAAAGCAGTATGCCCGGTTAGTCCTTGAAATAAAAGTAATACATCAGGTTAGTCATTGAAGCTAGTATTTTAAAAAAAATTGGGATTCAGCACAAATCTTTTTCAAACATCTTGTCTAAAAAATACATTACGCATTAAATACTTTTGAAAGAAACCTCTTTTCAAATGAATATGTTAGGGTATTAAAGCATAAACACAAAGATCTATAATCACCGGAATGACAAGAACGTTGCCTGGTGGTCCCGGGAGACCGTTGTTGCCATCGATGCCGTCACGTCCTTGGAAACCCTGAAATACGCAATGATATTAGATGTTACGTTAATTGTTTAACTCAATCAATCAAATGCAGTTTTCATTGGTTGACATCGCAACCTTGATGAGAATATACATAACATCTAAAGCAGTTTTCATTGGTTGACATCGCAAACTCGATGATCGTCTATACAACATACTAAAGCAGTTGTCATTGGTTGACATCGCAACCTCGATAAGCGTCTATACAAGATACTAAAGCAGTTGTCATTGGTTGACATCGCAACCTCGATGATCGTCTATACAACATACTAAAGCAGTTGTCATTAGTTGACATCGCAACCTCGATGATCGTCTATACAACATACTAAAGCAGTTGTCATTGGTTGACATCGCAACCTCGATGAGCGTCTATACAAGATACTAAATCAGTTGTCATTGGTTGACATCGCAACCTCGATCAGCGTCTATACAACATACTAAAGCAGTTGTCATTGGTTGACATCGCAACCTCGATCAGCGTCTATACAACATACTTAAGCAGTTTCCATTGGTTGACATCGCAACCTCGATCAGCGTCTATACAACATACTAAAGCAGTTTTTCATTGGTTGACATCGCAACCTCGATCAGCGTCTATACAACATACTAAAGCAGTTGTCATTGGTTGACATTGAAACCTCGATGAGCGTCTATACAACATACTAAAGCAGTTTTTCATTGGTTGACAGCGCAACATCGACGAGCGTTTATATAACATACTAAAGCAGTTTTTCATTGGTTGACATCGAAACCTCGATCAGCGTCTATACAACATACTAAAGCAGTTGTCATTGATTTACATCGCAACCTCGATGAGCGTCTATACAACATACTAAAGCAGTTTTTCATTGGTTGACATCGCAACATCGACGAGCGTTTATATAACATACTAAAGCAGTTGTCATTGGATGACATCGCAACCTTGATGAGCGTTTATACAACATAGTTACTAAAGCAGTTTTTCATTGGTTAACATCGCAACATCGACGAGCGTTTATATCGCATACTAAAGCAGTTTTTCATTGGTTGACATCGAAATCTTGATTAGCGTCTACACAACATATTAAAGCAGTTTTTCATTGGTTGACATCGCAACCTCGATGAGCGTCTACACAACATACTAAAGCAGTTTCCATTGGTTGGTATCGCAACTTCGATCAGCGTATATACAACATACTAAAGCAGTTGTCATTGGTTGACATCGCAACCTCGATCAGCGTCTATACAACATATTAAAGCAGTTGTCATTGGTTGACATCGCAACCTCGATCAGCGTCTATACAACATACTAAAGCAGTTGTCATTGGTTGACATCGCAACCTCGATCAGCGTCTATACAACATACTAAAGCAGTTTTCCATTGGTTGACATCGCAACCTCGATCAGCGTCTATACAACATACTAAAGCAGTTTTTCATTGGTTGACATCGCAACCTCGATCAGCGTCTATACAACATACTAAAGCAGTTGTCATTGGTTGACATCGCAACCTCGATGAGCGTCTATACAACATACTAAAGCAGTTTTTCATTGGTTGACATCGCAACATCGACGAGCGTTTATATAACATACTAAAGCAGTTGTCATTGGTTGACATCGCAACCTTGATGAGCGTTTATACAACATACTAAAGCAGTTTTTCATTGGTTAACATCGCAACATCGACGAGTGTTTATATCGCATACTAAAGCAGTTTTTCATTGGTTGACATCGAAACCTTGATTAGCGTCTACACAACATATTAAAGCAGTTTTTCATTGGTTGACATCGCAACTTTGATGAGCGTCTACACAACATACTAAAGCAGTTTCCATTGGTTGACATCGCAACCTCGATCAGCGTATATACAACATACTAAAGCAGTTGTCATTGGTTGACATCGCAACCTCGATGAACGTCTATACAACATACTAACGCAGTTGTCATTGGTTGACATCGCAACCCCGATGAACGTCTATACAACATACTAAAGCAGTTGTCATTGGTTGACATCGCAACCTCGATGAACGTCTATACAACATACTAAAGCAGTTGTCATTGGTTGACATCGCAACTTCGATGAGAGTATACATAACATACTAAAGTAGTTTTAATTAATTGACACCGCAACGTCGATGAGCGTCTATACAACATATTAAAGCAGTTTTTCATTGGTTGACAATCGCAACCTCGATGAGCGTCTGCACAACACTCTTAGTTGCGTACACCCGATGATGAGTTAATAAAGTCAAAACATGAAAGTCGGAGTTTGTCTTCTTTTCTGTCTATTTACATAACGTATGGCATTTTTACATGATGAATAATATTTAGGAGCTTTTTACCATGGTACATACATGTAGTAGCTAAGGTGGTCATTTCAACGAACCTGTATCCGTCATAAGAAGGTAATGTTACCTACCTGTTCTCCCTTTACTCCGGGGGGTCCCATGGGCCCACGCTGGCCCGGGGGTCCGGGGGGTCCCTGAAAATAAATTAAACAATCAAAGTTATAAGCCAAGTAGCGAACCATATAACGTTATTATCCGATTACCTAAAGTTTTCATAGTCAAATTAAAAGAAAAGTGTATATAATCTTAAAATAAAAGTATGCATTTTAATGAAATCAATAAAAAATAACGTGTTTTAGATATTTCAATGTTATTATGCTATAATTATCAGTGAGAACATAGACTTAAGAACATGACTGAAGTTAGGAAGTGACGATGAAAGATACTTCTAAATGAATACTGGCCAAGAACAAAGTTTAAAGTTTAAAAAAGTTTCAAGAAAAACATCATGTAAACATGCGTATCAATTCTTGTATGCTCTTTTCATTATGGTCATAAACAACTGACTCATTTCTAAATAAATACTGCATTCATGACATAATAATAAAAACCGGTTAAGCATAACAAATTGTTTCTTTCCGGTATCCCAATCTATCATTTTTTCCATCTGACCCAATACAATTTGTTTATTGCCATCTGTCATTTTTTTCTACCGGTAAACAATACCAACAGACGCTGATTTTGAGTGTAACAATGTTATTCATACACAAATTAAAAAATAAAAATATCGACCTTCCTACACTATAGTTTTGGGGCAATGAAATCTTAAAGAACATTTTGTTTTTGCTATACTTACGTATGGGACACCCATAGCCATATCCGCGCCCATAGCTGATCCATACTTGTCTACAGCCTGTGAAATACAGTTAAGAATTATTCATTTGCAGTATTTTAGAATTTGTTTTTCTATCTTTTTATCTGAACAGTAACTTACATATCGGCACAGTACAAGGAGGCGGAGCTTATTCGTGCAAAACCTGGCGTGCGAATAAGTTACATCGATATTGAATTATACACACACTACTTATTGAATGCTGTCCTTGATAGTATCGTGAGAACAGTTACTTTATCATTCGTTTCTAGTTTTCTATTGAAAAAGTATATATATATTTCTTTACTTTATATTAATATGTATATCAACCTCTATAGATATAGTTGCTATTTCTTTGATACAAAAATACTTGTTTGTAGTTTACATGTTCGATATTTGTATACGTAAGCCATTTTATTCTATGCATTTGATCACGGGTAATGTTGGCCTATTCAAATACAATTGTGTGTAATATTTCCTTGAACAAACTTTCTTCTTTTTCTTCTATCACACTACTTTTCTTCATGTTGTATGCATATACCATGCATATGTTGTTATAGCATTTTATTGTTAATATAGTTTCCTATCACTCATACTTTGAGTGGCAATATAATTTACAGTTATTTTATCAGGACACGTATACATGTTTCATTCATTAGACTTTAGAAAAGTTTCGAGCTCTGTTGTTTGTTTGTACAGCACAATAATGATAACAAATAGTCAGTGTAACATTTAACCATGGTATATACCGTAGACAGTTGAATTATGGTTAGATCTATTTAGATAAAGGTTATAAAAACAGAATAATTATTATAAGACATTTAAACAATACACATTCTGATTATACAGGGTCAACATCTAATCGATACGATGTGTTACCATTCGAATCTGAACTAAATGGTACTTTAAAAAAAGTATTTCCTAGCCATATTACCTCTTAAAGCTGCACTCTCACAGATTTAACGTTTTGACAACTTTTTAATTTTTTGTCTTGGAACGAGCCAATTTTTGCGAAAATCCATGGTAACCAGTTATATAAGACTGCTGACAAAAAAAAAGATCGCAGATTTTTATATTTAAGTTCAAATATTAATGGTTTATGCATTATTCTTAAACCGTTAGCAAAAAACATTAATTTTCGAACGGAAATATCAAAATCTGCGATCTGATCTTTTGTCAGAAATCTTGTTTCATTGGTTTGCAGATATTTACGCGAAAATTTGCTCTTTCCAAGACAAAAAATAAAATAGTTGTAAAAATGGCAAATCTGTGAGAGTGCAGCTTTAAACGACCCTAAAGCTTTGTACAGTACACAAACGAGTTGCATGTCCAACATACATATACTGTCTCCCCCGGATCTTTCTTGTCCATTCCCATTCCCATAAAAACGCCGCCATCTTCGCCATCCATAAAGCCGGCCTGTTAATGAAACAATATAATGTTGTGATCATTTTTTTTATAATTTTCTCCCATTTTAGTATTTTGTAGGGTATGTAAATGGGGTTGTAATTAGACGTCTCATCAGTCTGAATACAAAGCAACGCGAACATACAGGTATCGTATATTTTTTTCATTTGCCCAAGATGCACATGATTTATATAAATTCCTTATACCAGCAATGCAAGTTGCTATCAACAGCCCTTGGTATTATGAGATCGACAATGTTCAAGATTATTGAACATAAAATTTGCTTCTCACCAAAGCGACCCGGGTTCGATTCTCGGCCTGGGTGCATGTGCGTTTGATTTGTGGTCACCAAGCCGGACACAGTGGGTTTCCTCCGGGTACTCCGGTTTCGCCCACAACACAAGACCATACTGTCGCGCAACATCGTGCCAACGAGAGTGATTAATATAAGTTGAAATAACTTGTTTCACAAT